>NW_005872170.1:0-17683 GCF_000147115.1 Myotis lucifugus
GGATCAGCTTGTTTATTGTTGCTTTCATAGAGGGTTGGTACTGGGGTTTATTTTATTTTATTTTTTTAAAATATATTTTATTGATTTTTCACAGAGAGGAAGGGAGAAGGATAGAGAGTTAGAAACATCAATGAGAGAGAAACATCGATCAGCTGCCTCCTGCACACTCCCTACTGGGTATGTGCCCGCAACCGAGGAATATGCCCCTGACCGGAATCAAACCTGGGACCCTTGCGTCCGCAGGCCGATGCTCTATCCCCTGAGCCAAACCGGTTAGGGCATGGGTTTTATTTTTTTCTGTTCTTTCTTGTTTCAAAAGTAATTGGAGCAGAGCAGACAATTTCTCCCAATGGTGGAAGCAGTGTTCTGTTGCGGATTTATGAAATCCGAGAGGACAGTGGGTCTGGGGCTTGTTTGGCATTCTCTCCGGACGGCTCTGTGCCATCGGGATTTCTGGACCTGCCTGATGGGGCGACCCTGCTGGCTCAGCTGGTCAATGGGTCACCCCGCGAGCCTGAGGTCACAGGGCTTGTCTCCACCTGGGCCTGTTGCCCTCCTCCTTTGGACACAGATGACACGTCCCCCCCCAGTATACGGTGGTATAGCGTGTGTACGTGCACAGTATGTGTGTGCGTGCATGTGTGTGTGCGTGCGTGTGTGTGTGTGCACGTGCACCCTTCACCCCGAGGGCCCCATAAGTCACTGCAGAAGCTCTTACAGCCCAGAAGCCTGTCCCGCTGTAATCGTCTGCGCCCTTCATTTAATTTGATCTTGTGTTTGTTTCTCCTTGTAGGTATAGCCTTTCCTACATACCATTCGCAAGGTAAGACGGGCTGAATGCGGATGTAACATCTGTCGCTGGGGATGTTGATGTGTGTGCATGGGACTGTTAGTATGGAGTGTTTTCAGAGATTGCTTGTTCCTTTATCTTTCCTAAGCCCTTTGAGACCAGCAGGCAGGTGTTACATACCTGTTTATAGATGAGTAAGCTAAGGTCACCCCCGCCCCCATACAGGCCGTGATGGGCATCGACCCAGGCCGCCTGCACGTTCTGTGTGATCGGTCGTGTCTGTGCACATGCCCACCATTAACTGGCAGCTTTGAGATTTTCTCAAAGGTGGGTACCACTTCCATGTCCCGGAGCCAGAGGTGGAGGGAGGGAAGCTCGTGCCGTCTTCCTGCAGCATCTCACGGGACGATTCAGGGAGGAGCCTGTACAGGGAAGGCAGCAGGGCCGGGGCTCCTGTGAGCAGCCCGCTGACCCTCCGGCCTCAGGGCTCATTGACGACTAGAGCGGGTTGGCCCTTCCAGTTCTAAGGTTCTGGCTCCAAACCTCCTTACATTGGCACCGTCCGTGGTCTTTGCCTCTGACTCTGTTCTCATGTCACCATTTAATTTCCATTCCTCTCTTGTTGACCAACATGTGTTTCCTAAGCTGTGCTGAGAAAAAGAAAAACGGTGTGTGAGCAGGGGGAGCAGGCTTACGTCTGACGCCCCCAGGTCTGTTGCCGACGGTGATGTGGACGCTGGGAGTGATTGGACAAGAACTTAGAAGCCCTGGCGTTCATGGCGGCTGGTGGCTTTGTGAAGGGCTCCAGCCTTCCAGACCCCTAATGTGACGTGCGGATGAGCTTCCATGAGGGGCCCTTTCTCACCCAGAGCACCTCCTGGGGCCACAGGCAGAGCAGAGCTTAGAAACGTTCTTCTAGCATCATCTGGCTGTTCAAGCGCATGGGAGTGCACTCCCTCACCGCCCTGCAGCGGGCTCCCAGGGCCGGGGCACAGGTGCAGCTGGGAGCGGGCGGGCTGGGGAAGCCCGAGCCCACGCGGCCGAGTAGGTTGAGTGCCGTCTGCCCGTGCCGGCTGGCACTGCGTTTCCAGGAGAGTCGGTGAGCTCTGGCTTAGGGTACCCTGTGCTAGGAGCTCCCGGCAGATGTCTGTTGGCGCATCGGCTGCTTGCTTAGAATGAAGGACCCCCGAGCGGCTCCATTCTGTGATTCTGGTTGCTAGAAAGTGCACCTTCCTGGTGTGTCCCTTGGTTCCTGATGGTCTCTACCTCCTTCCTATCTTTTTCTTTGATCGTCATGATCGCTGGCTGTCATTTAGGAAATTCCTATTCCATTCAACGCCCTCATTCCCACCGCTGGTCAGGAGTGAGTGGGGACACCCCTTTTCACAGATGAGACATTTGCAACTCAAACAAGGCAAGCGACCTGCCTGGGGGTCTGACCCCACAGTCTGGGCGCTTGCTGCTCTGCAAGGTGCTACTCTGGGTGCCAGGAAATGGCAGGAGCCGGGTGACCATCTCCCATTGACCCGTGTTTTTCCTCCCAGGGATGCTGTGAAGAAGTGCTTTTCTGCGTGTCTGGAGTAACGGACGGCCAGTTTCGCAAGGCTTTGGGCGGCGCTGCGGAAGGAAGCTGGCAGACACTTTGTAAATACCTTCGAACCTCTCGCTCACGGAACCTGCCTTTCCCCCTGTGGCAGCGGGTTCCCGCGACCTGAACGTGTACGGATGCTCTGGGAGGCAGCGCTGTGTCCCCAGCCCCAGTGTCTAGCACAGCAGGAGGGGTGGGCATGTGCCTTCCGGAGAGGACTCTTCCTCACACCCTCCTGAACTCTCCGAATTCTCATAAACGAACACCGAGAGCAGCCACGGGAGCCAGGATTGCCGGCTGGTGAGGCAGCCCCTCCCCCCAACCCCCCCACCCCCACCCCCGCCAGGGACGCAGGGTGCGGCGGCCAGGGACAGCGTTGGGCCCACAGGGACTTTATAGACTTGTCCCTCAGCTCGGGGACCATCACCCAGGCCCCACACAGTGTGTGCATGCTTGTTCTCTGGGTCTGGGACCCCGTGACTGCCAGCCACCCTGGCCGCTGTGCCCCTGCAGAGCCTGTGGGGGGGAAGGGGGAGGGCAGGGAAGGAGCCCTCTGGTGACAGCGGTCTTTCTGAATCTGAACGTCAGCCCTTGCAGATTCCGCCCGGCTGGGATGGGTCTGTAACATCAGCGCACACCCTTTTCTCTTGGGTTTTCTAGCTTATTTTCCTCATGACCTCCTGGAACTAGATCGAAAACAAAGCCCCCGAGAAAACACTGCTTTTCCTTTGGGACGAGAGCCGACAGGAGGGGAACGTGTTTGCTGTTCTCTGTATTTTTTCTTTATTCATTTCCGTTCTGGAGTGGAGCCAGGGGGGAGAGGGTGGGAAGACAGCCCCAGGGGCCCTGACCTCCAGGCATTCCCAGCGTTGGAGACGCTGGAGAAGGCGACCCGTGGGCTGCAGGCAGGCCCAGCTCAGCCGGATGTCCACCCCCACGTGCTCGCGTGTCCCTGGTCTTGTCTGGTCCTCACAAGCCTCGTCGCTGAGCAGTTGAGGAAACCGAGGGTCAGAGAGGTTGCCAGTTCTACCCAAAGCTGCGGCTGGTGGCAGAGCCGAGCCCGAGCGGGCGCCCAGCCTCAGCCCCTCTCCGGACCCCGTGTTTCCCGGGGTGGCACAGGGGTGCTCCAGGGCCTGGGTCCCTGCTTCCCTCCGAGCCTGTGACCTCTCGGTCCCCATCTCCATCACTGTGGTGTCTCCGGCCCTGTCCCCTTTGGGAGGCGCCCTGACCGGTGGCCTCTCTGTTCTCTGTGTGTCCTTGAGCCCGTTGCCGCCTGACCATCAGAACGTCCTGTCGGGGCCGCCGGAGTTCTTGGCATTGAAGGACCTCCACCGGGCCTTTCTGTCCTTGCCCAGCTCCAGCCGCCCACTCGGGCTCGCGCTCACACCTCCACACCGAGGTGGTCCCCTGGCTGGGGCTGTTGCCGGACCCTCTGCCGCTGCGACCCAGACCGGCCAGCCTTTCCTTTTGCGCTGGGAGGTCTGAGCGGGCCTGGTGAGGCTGTGGTCCCTCACCCGCTTTCAGCCGGGAAGGGAGGTTGGAGAGTCCAGGTCTTGATGGGCACTGCACTGCCTTTAAGATGCACCAGGGTGTGTAGATGGTGGTGAACTGGGCTTTGAGGTCAGACCTGTCTGGGTGTAAGTGCGGCTCTGCCACATGCCACATTGAACAAGTCACTTAACCCCTGGCCCTCAGATCGCTCATGTTTAACCAACGGGAGTAAATAATCCGCACCGGTAGTGGCAGGAGAGGGCCCAGCATGGTGGTGGGGTCGCAGTAAACGAGGTAACGTTATTTAACCCCAGAAATCGCCGATGGCCGTGGAAGGTGACAGGGTGCGTGTCTCTGGCCGTTAACTTTTCTAAAAGCAGTGCCCTGGTAATACATGTCTGCATGGTAGGTGTTGCCAGGCGTGATGTCATTTAATATCCACAGCAACTCGCCGGTGGTGGTCTCATCTCCATTGTTCAAGGAGAGCGGCCTCGGTCTGGGCGGGTCCCACCAGGAAGGGGCCGCAGCTCTTGCAGAAAAGCTGCTTTGCCCTGACTCTGTGGCCAGTTTGCTCCGACTTCTCCAGTCAGGACACGTGGGCAGCGCGGGCGTGAGCCTGCCTTCCAGGACCTTCCAGAAGCCTAAGTTTCTCCTGCTGCTGCCCGTGCTTTGTCTGCTTCAGACTTGTTTTTGTGGGAGGAGGACATCCATTTCAAATCTGCTGAACACCGTTACCAAGCAACTGCTGGTTTACAGCAACCTCGTGGGTGGCAGAGACGGGGAGTGAGGAATTGGGGTTTCAGACCCGGGGCTGTCGGGGTCGTCCTGCTCCCCTGCCTTGCATGCTCACTGCTGGGGGGAGAGACGATTGCATTTTGGGAGTGGAGGGAACCACCGAGGTGACACCTGCAGACGGGATGCGCTCACCTGAGGTCACAGTTCAGCTGTGGGCAGCAGGACCCCCGCCCCTTCCTCCATGGCCCTGCTCCCTGCGGCCGCTGTGCTGGGAGGTTGGGAGCAGCTGGCCAGCAAGCTCCTGGCCTCTCCACGCCCCTCAGAGCCTGCCTCCCACCTCCTGTCTCCCTCTCAAAGACGGTTCCCTCTGCCTCTAGTCTCGGCTCCTCGGCGTGGCTGTGCCCCGGCCACCGCTGCCCAGGCCCGCTGGCTCCTCGGCCCCCTCTCCCGGGCAGGCCGCCGCGTCTCTGGGAAGAGCAAAACTGCCCCCAGCTGAGCATTGTCACGGTGCTTACCAGTGCGAGGAGCTTCTGTCACTGGTGGGGCGACTGTGGGCTGTTTACCCGCGTGACCCTCCCACCCCAGGCAGTGTGTGCTCTAAATGCAATGGAGAAGTGGGGCGTACCTTAAAGAGGGGTGTGAGGGGTGTGGGCATGCTGCTCTGGCTGCGTCTGGCTTGGGGAGCGCCACAGGTGACAGCTGTTGCTGCGGGAGTGATGAGACCACGTGGAATGAGTTAGGAACGGCTGCAGTGCTGTGGCCGGGGACCCCTCTGTGGGGCAGCCTGGCCAGCCCTGTCCCCTCAGATCACTGCTGCACAGCAAGTCAGTGAGCAGGCTCATAGAGCCACGTGGCTAGATTGCTGATATAGTTTTGACTTTAAAACCCAAGTATTTTTTGATGTACGATGTGCAGTAGTTTCTTTGCAGATGTTATTTTTTAAAAAGCTAACAGACCTCCCTCTGAAGTTAAATGCAGATTTATATCCGTGTGTCTCTTGATAAGACATTAACAGAAGAATTTAGATTTAGAAGTCCAGATCTTTTTGGAAGTCCTTAAAACATTGGGAGGTTAAATTATGTGTTTAAAGTACCTTCTAACACAAAACTTGATGAAATTCTGAGATCTTGAGGGTTTTATTTGAGTAAAGAGGGAAGGTGCTGTGCAAGGTATTTAATCCCAGTTCACTCAAGATACAGGGTGTCTAGTTCCCCTTTCGGCCGCTTTCCAGTTCTACTCCGATGCCCGGGTGACCTCCGGCGTGCACCGGCACCGCTCCCGGAGCGCCCGCAGGCTCCTCGCTCCAGGGCCGGAGAGGCCCAGGAGGCCAGTGGGGGCAGCAGAGCCCGAGTACATGGACAGAACACGATTACCGCCCCCTAGCAGGAGCTGGCCAGCTGATCATGGCTCAGAAATGCACGAAACATCCTGTAGCTCGGACGAGCTATGAGCAGGGAAGAGTGAGTCCATGGGACAGGAGGGATCGGCTCTTTGAAGCCAAAGGTTGGTCCATAGCATTGTGATCAGCGATTTCAGCCTTTTCATCGCATGGCACAAACTAACTGCTAAAATTCTGCGGCACGCCAAAACACATGTTTTTTGACAATTTGACAAAAAAAAAAAGGATAGGTGTAGTTTTGGTTCATTCCCACTGGATGACTGTTGTGTTGGCTGTTGTCATTTTTATTTGGCGATCTAAGGGAGAAGAGGTCAGTGCCTGGACTAAACAGGTATTGCATGTTTTAAAATTCTTTTGGCTCACTAGTTGAAAATCGGTGTAATAAACAATACTAGTGTGCGCGTTCATAACAAACTAGTGTCACTACATCTAATAAACAAAACCAAGAAAATGTCACAGATAAACGCTCCCTGATGTGAACGGACTGAGCGTCCTGGGACCATGCGGACGAGCCTGGGCAGGTGCGGCCGTGGCCGGACATCCGTGCTGGCAGGAGGCAGTGAGGCTTACCGACTGGAAGTCTGGACGAACCTCGAGTTTGTGAAATGTCCTACAGGAGAATCACAGCTTACAGTTCATCTTGCCTTTCTGCTATGACACATGTTTACTTTGCCTTCCGTATATTTGCTTGACTTAGCCACTTTGAACAAGGAAAGGAAACACACACACACACAAAACCCTCTGAACTCATATTTTTTGCTGCGTTTGTAAATTGTGAAGGTGGGGGTGAGGATGTTCAGAAACCCATGGAAATTTCTGTGCCTTCAGAACATTGTGCCTGTTCAATATGATGAGCTTTTAAAACACTTTGTTAAAACGTGATTCCGTTTTTGTAATTGTATAGTCAGCAGTTTTGAATGTTGCTGATTGCATCACTGAATTTTTTAATATCCAGAAATGTTTGTGTGCTCCTTTTCCTACCTTGAGCTATTTCATACAATAAAGATTATGCTCTTTTTACTCGCTCATTTCAGAGAGAAAGGATTTTGCTGGTATAAGCTATTACCCCCCCACCCCCAAAAAAAGAATCACAAAACAATTCTTTTTTTGTTGTGCTTTTTCCCCCCTTCTTTAATAAATGATAATGTTATGATCTTTAATAAAGCTAGTGTTGCCTCTTATTCTTGTTTGTATTTCCAGGAGTCACTACACCAAATGATGATTGATTGACTATAGGAAAGACCACACCTTTAATATGAATCCTTAGTGGGTAGCATACGTTGTAGGCACTTCCAGATGTTTGTTAAGCTGAATTGGTATGTGGCCCTCTCTTTCAGAGGCCTTAGGGGTGGGTCTAAGGACAGTTTTGAAGGTGTTTGAAAGGTAAGGTGTTTTGGGGCTGTTCCTGCACCCCTAGCTTGTTTAGTCACATTGACTAGGATTGTTAGATTCATTAGCATAAAGTTCATAATTTTTTAAAATTCTTTGCATGTCTATAGGATTTGTAGTGTCCCGTCTTTCATTGCAGAGACTGGTACTTTGTGTCTCTTCTCTTCGCCTGAGGTTTATGAATTTTATTGATTGTTTCAAAGAAACCTCAGTTAAAAAGATTTGAACAAGTATTTAACGAAGACGTGAATGGTTAACAAACATGTAATATTGTGTTATTGTATGAAGATGAAAAAAACAGATAAAATTAAATTCTAGACTTTAAAGATGCATTCTTAGGTGATAAAATGATAGGCAAAGAAGTTATTTGCATAAAGTTAGGATAGTGAGACTTTGGGAGGGAGGGGGAGGTTAATGATTGGGAAGGGACACGGTGTGCAGGCGGATCCTGGGTGCTGGTCATGTCCTATTTATTAAGTGGAATTTACATTTACAAGATGTTTACTCTGATAAATCCTTGCACTGTATGTTTTTGAAATGTCCTACATGTGCACTTTTGTGATGTATCTACATTATAAAAGGCCAGTGGCCGTAACACTGGAACGACCAAATGACCGGTCACCAGGAGGAGATTGATGGGTCTTGTGGTGCAGTGGGTCTGGGGTCCCACGGCGGTGTGGCAGGTCTGAGTCTCGTGTGATTTCGTGCGCTGGGCCTCTAGTTTTACAATAAAAAATACCCACTTTCATTTCATGATTGGTTATCTGTTTTTTATTTAATTGATTTATTTTCTTACCTTTATTATTTATTTTCTTATACTTACTTTGGGTTTAACTGATTCTTCTAGCTTTTTAAGGTGGGAGCTTAAATAATTGATTTTAGATCTTTCATCTTTTCTAATATAATACTATAAATTTCCCTCTAAGCACTGCTTTAGCTGTACTTTACAAATTTTGATATGTTGTGTTTCATTTTAATTCAGTTTGAAATATTTTCTCATTTCCCTGTGATTTCTTCTTTGACCCATTGATTATTTGTAAGTGTATTTAACTTTCAAACACTTGGAGATTTTCCAAATAGCTATTATTGATTTATAGTTTAATTCTTTTGTAGTCAGAGAACATACTCCAAATGATTTTAATCTTTTAACATTTATTGGGCCTTGTGTTATTATTGCCCAGCATATAGTCTATCTTGGTGGGTGTTCCAGGTGTATTTGAAAAGATTGTGTATGTGTTGGGTGGAGTATTCTATAAATACCAATTATGTCAAATTGTCTCATAGTGTTGTTCAGCTTCTAACCTTACTGATTTTGTCTACTTCTAGAAATTATAATTTGGGTTTAACTATTCATTCAATCAGTTGCTTACACTTTGCTTATTCTAAACCTTTTGAAAAATAAAACACACAAAGATATAAAATACAAACCAATAAAGAATGTACAGCTCAGTGATGGTATAACCACCACCCACATCAAGAAATAGAATGTTGCCATCACCTTGAAGTTGCCTTATGCGCCTGTGCGGTATTGCCTCCTGTGTCTCAGAGATCGCCGCCATCCTGTGTGCAGTGTCCCTGCGCTAGTCTTCTTCAGAATGCCTTCCTTTCTCCGTTTTACTGAGCTTTAACTGACGTAGCCCTGTGTAAGTTTAAGGTGTACAGTATAATGACTTACATATACTGCAAAACGATTACCACCATACGTTTTGTTAACCGATCATTTCATAGAGATAGAAAAAATGTGTTTTTTCCTCTCCCTGTGATGAGCTGGAAACGGTTCACGGAACCCCTGGGCCTCTGAACAGGGTCGGGATGAAGAGGTTGGAGCCTTTCGCAGAGAAAAGCCAGCCAGCGAAGGCCTAGCAGCGGACCCTGTAGTGATGGAGGGCATGGGAGTCAGGAGAACGCAAACCCAGGTTGGTGCCACCACACCGCTGAGTCCCGGAACCGAGCAGCTTCGTGAAGATGGAAGGAGGCCCCTTCAGCCTCACCTGGTAGAGCAGGGGCGTGACCACGACGTTTCTGTGCCGAGCGAGCCCGTCGCTGGCTGGGGTGATGGCCGTGTCTGCTGCTGCCTCCACACCTGTCCCGGCACCTTCCACCGCAGTCCCTTCATCGTAACAGCGTGGTCTTTTGCACGTGCCTTCCATTGCCTTTAGGATGAGGCTGTGTCTCATACTTAGACCTACAGGGCTGTGGGCCTCGTGTGGTCTGGCTTCTCCCTTTTCATCTTCACCCTGTCATTCCTGCCTTCGGTAGTGTTCTCTCGCCATGTGGTCTTCCCATGTGCTGTTTCACCTGCCTCTGTCCCCTCTGCCAGATTACTCCTCCTCACCTGCACATTTCAGAGTCAGCCTCGCTTCCTTGGGGGGCACTCTCTCCCCCCCAAACTCCCCCCCCCCCACTCTGTGTTGTCCTTGGCAGACTGGAAGTCCCCTGAGGGCTGAGTCTGTTGTTGCTGACTGCCCTGCCCCCCAGACACCACCCAAAGGAGACTCAGCACCACAGTTATTTGCTGAATGAATGAAAGTATAAAGGGGAGGCCACGGGCAGGCAGGCTGACGGGCCTGCAGATGTAGTTTGTCCCCACACAATATTTAAAATGTCTTTGCTTTTGGTGCCTTTGGATGGGCGCGCGCCTTTTCATTTCTCCAGCCTCGGGTCCTAGGCCAGCGTGTGTGTGTCCCTGGCTTAGCTGCATGAGGGTGGGTAGCTGCGGGGAAGTCAGGAGCCTTTTAACCTTGTCAGCCTGGAGGACAGGGTATCCTCCCGGGTGCTGTTCCCTCCCATCATCATTGTCAGCGACTGAAGGGAGGTTTGGAATGACGTTCTCGTAGATCCCTGGAGACACGGGCAGAATTCATTTTGGGTGATGCTTCTGGTGAAAACTCAGCTGTTTGGGGTGTGACGAATAGTGGGTTGCCAGTGGCTTTATAGGTTAACCTTTCGGACACACAGAGGGGTGGGCTGTCGGCGTGGGAGGGTGTGTGACGAGTCTCTTATGACATCGGGTTGGAACTGCCCCCCCCAGACACTAATGAAAGAGTAATCCTCCCTAAATTGCCCCAAAGCTAGTAATCCCCCGGCTGCAGGTTGGTGATTAGAAAAGAAAGGCAGAGCAGCTGTCTTTTTGTTCGGTTTAATTACGACCAGGTACCTGGGCGAGTGTTAATTTCCTGGGGGCACGGGCGGGGGAGCAGGTGTCAGGTCTCTGCAGGGACTGAATGTACAGACGCGGGCTCTGCGCGGTGTGTGCTGGCGGCATGGCCCGGCCGCTCCAGGCCTGGGCTCAGGTTGCGTGGCTTTCCACTTCTGCCCTTTGAGTCCGAGACACGGGCGCTGTGCGCCGAGGAGGGCAGTGCTATCGGGTGTCCGCCGGTCGCACCCCTTAATTAATACCCTCCGCTCACCCCGGAAAGCAGCAGGGCAGCTGCTGGACCTGGGGGACAACACCATCGTCCTCAGGCAGATCACGGCGCCCCTCATCCCCCAAGGTCAGGGCCGAGGTCAGAGCTGGCATGACCCCCAGTTCCCAAATCCCAGTTGGTGTCCAGGGTGCTCACAGGTGGCTTGCGAGCTGCGACTGCTCTTGGGGGGGCGTGGGGAGGGAGGGGGGGCGTGTTCCTGCTCATGGTGAGCGTGGACGCCACCCTCCACTCCTCCGTGTTCTCTGTCCTGGGAAATGCCCGTCTCCTGCCCAGCCTTCCAGCCAGACCCCAGGGCATCCTCGCGTGTGCCCTCTCCCCAGCAGCCGCAGCCTGTGGATCCCACCTTCTGAAGAGCTGCCCTCCGCGTCCCCACCGCACCTGCTGGCTCGCCCTCCCCGCTGCCCTCCTCCCACAATGCCACGTTGGTCTCCTGCTGAACGAAGCGGCCGCGCTAACCACCCAGGCGGCTTTTGGAAGCCGCAGTCATCTCACACTGCCTTTGTGCCGTGCGAGTCTCACCTTCACTCTTGCTGGGTTGGTGTTCTAACTTCAGTAGTTCTCTTATTTACTCTACTTTTTTTCTTGCCCTGGAAGACACATGTTGCACCTGCTGGTTCTGTTTTCTCTGGCAAACCTGTTCTAACCACACTGTTGGTCCTGTGCCACCGGCAGGGTTTGCCTGTGGGAAATACTGAATGTCCCAAACCCCGTTAAATTTCCTCTCGTCCACGTTCCACGGCTGAACCCCCTCCAGGTTATTGCAACGCTCCGTGTTTTCACGCCTCCAGCCTCTTCATGGAATCTCTCTTCCTGGAGTGCAGTTCGTCCTGTGCCCAGCAAGCTTAGGCCCTTTCAGCACTCCGGGGTCCCCCGCTCCGCAGAGGTGTCCCGCTCCCCGGGTTCTGGGCCGCCTCTGGCGGCTTCCCTCCCAAACCTCACTGCAGCCATCTGGCCCTTTTCTCCCGCCTGGGCCAACGAGCCAGCACAGAGCCGCTCCGTGATGGGGTTGAATGAATGCTGGGGTTGGTGCCAGGGAAGCACACCCCTCCTGTGGTCATAAAACCAGAGGATGTCGGGAGAACTCAGAGACTTCCGCTCCTCCTGGCACGGGAAGCAAGAGGAGTCATGGTGTTGACGGCCCAGGACGCAGGGCTATGCGCGGCCTCCAACTTAGTGGCTCAGTGCCGTGGGCTCGTTACCTAACCAACTTTTTTAGCTCAGCTGTCTCACCTAAATGGTGGATATAATCATAGCACGAGCCCTATGGGATTCTTATAAGGATTAAGTGGGATCCTCCCTATAAACTGCTTAGCATATTGTGTGCTTGTCAGTTAGCACCACTTCTAAGGACACTGTAAGAAAACAATCATGGCTGTTTGAGAACATTTACTGTACAGAATTTTTATCGAATTGTTAAAATAGTAAATATACAGGAAGGGAAGCTTGGGTAAATGAAACATGACCCATTCATAAGATGGAATAATTTACAAACAGTAAAGTGATAACATTATTTGATAACATGGGAGAATTATCTTTATATGTTGTTGAATTAAAAATTAGATATAAATTAATAAATCTTATTAATGTTTCATTTACTCATATGGTTAAAAACTTATAAGAAAAAAAAACCAGTATTCCTCTGTCCCTCTCCCCAGAGGCAGTTACTGTCCTCTCTTTCTTTAAACATTTTTAAAAATTGTATTGATTTTTTAGAGAGAGGTAGGGGGAGAGAGAGAGAGAGAGATTGGTTGGTTGTCTCCTGAATGGGCCCCATGGGATTAAACCCACAACCTGGGTATGAGCCCGGACTGGGAATCAAACCCGCCACCTCTTGGTGTATGGGAGGACGCTCCAACCAGCTGTGCGCCGGCCAGGGGCGTCACTGTCCTCTCTTTATGCTGTTACACCTGCCGTTTCTCCCCAGACTGCTGGACGGTGTATGCATGCTGCTAAGTTTGTTGATTTTCAATGTTAGACATGATTGACTCTCTTCCTACCATAGGAGATGCGAATTCAGCACTCCCTTTCCCTGCCACACCCCCTTTTCCTGCCACACCAGCTTCCCCTTTCTCATCATCCTAATATCATGAGTTTTTGTTAAGTCAATATTGACATTGTTACAATTGTATTTCTAGTTGAGGCCTAGTATACGGTGATTATATTTTCTTTCTTGGACAATTTGTTTTAAACCTTAGAGTTTGTAGTTGCCTCTGCTTTTTTCTTCTGTTTTCTGGCTTGTTTGTTTTTAATGTTCTCTGGTGGGCGGGATTCGAAGATGGCCCCCAAGATTCTGTCCCCTGGGGGAAAAGCCCGTGCCACCCCCTTCCTTGAGGGTGGCAGGGCCTCTGAATATGACGGGGTGTCACTCCTGGGTTATGGCAGGTGTCACTCCTGGGTTATGGCAAGAAGGACTTTCCAGGTGCAGTTAGGATTCCTGGTCAGTTTACTTAGTTAATAAAAGGGAGTCATTTTGGGTGGGTCTCACCTAATCGTATGATCCCTTAAAAGAGGAGAAGGTCCCTCCCGCTGCTTTGGAGGGAGAGAGCCAGCAGCGAGGCTCCGCGTGGATGGCGTGGAGGCCTGTGGGAGCCGAGGGCCTCAGCCCGTAACCGGAACAGAGCCTGCCAGCAGCCCGCCTGCTGGAAAGGCCTGATTGTGGTTACGGTTTCTCTTGTCCTCTGCTGCCTGCATAGTCTGTTCCTCAGAATTTCTTTGTTTTGCTTTGGTTTGACTTAAATGTTGGATGGTCCCTGACTGCGTGGTCCCTGACTGTGTGGTCATATTTAAGGTGGAGGCACAGATATGATGATGAACTGCCTATGAGCAAGGGCAGGCGTGACAGAGGCTGGCCTTCCCCATTTGATGGGCTGACGGTACTTGGGGACGGATCATTTCACTGAGGAATCAAGTTTCTTACCTAAGGACTGTGTCTTTCTCTTCTTTCTTTTTTTGTGAAATCTCACTTGAGGAGAATATATATATATACACACACACATACACACACACACACATACACTGAGTGGCCAGATTATTATGACCACCCCATCAGTACTTCGTTGGGCCACCTTTTGCCTTCAATACTGCAGCGATTCTTCTTGGCATTGACTCCACGAGATGTTGAAAGGTGATGCGAGGAATCGGACACCATGCCTGATGAATAGCACTGACCAGTTCTGTGAGATTTGATGGTTGTGGAACCAGCTGCCTGATGGCTCTTTTAACTTCGTCGCACAAATGCTCAATTGGATGGAGATCTGGTGATTGTGGGGGCCACCTAAGCAAGGTAAAGTCTCCCTCATGTTCTTGAAACCACTCCTGCACAATATGAGCACCGTGGCATGGTGCATTGTCTTGTTGGAAGAAGCCATCTCCATTGGGATACGCCATCAACATGATAGGATGAACCTGATCAGCAACGATACTTAGGTATGTTGTGCTATTCAGACATTTATAATGATCTGGCCCTCTAGCAACTTCAGTGAGAAATTATAGTTAATTTGCCTACAAACGTCAGGTGATCATAATAATCTGGCCAGTGTGTGTGTGTGTGTGTGTGTGTGTGTGTGTGTGTGTATTTTAAAAATTGATTTCAGAGGGGAAGGGAGAGGGAGAGAGAGATAGAAACATCAATGATTAGAGAGAATCATTGATTGGCTGCCTTCCTGCACGCCCCCTACTGGGGATCGAGCCCGCAATCCAGGCATGTGCCCTTGACCAGAATTGAAACTGGGGCCCTTCAGGCCGCAGGCCAACACTCTATGTACTGAAACAAACCGGCCAGGGCTCACTCAAGGATATTTTTCCACTGATTTTTAGAGAGTGGAAAGGAGGGAGGGAGAGGAGAGAGAGAGAGAGAGAGAGAGAGAGAGAGAGAGAGAGAGAGAGAAAGGAGAGAGAAATAGATGTGTGAGAGAGACAACGTGCCCTAACCAGGGTGGAGATCGAACCTACAACCCAGGTACATGTCCTTACTGGTCATTGAACCCGAGACCCTTGGGTGCGCGGGTGGACACTCTAACCCAGCCGTGGGCAAACTATGGCCCGCGGGCCGGATCCGGCCTGTTTGAAATGAATAAAACTAAAAAAAAAAAGACCGTACCCTTTTATGTAATGATGTTTACTTTGAATTTATATTAGTTCACACAAACACTCCATCCATGCTTTTGTTCCGGCCCTCCGGTCCAGTTTAAGAACCCATTGTGGCCCTCGAGTCAAAAAGTTTGCCCACCCCTGCTCTAACCACTGCGCTACCTGCCAGGGCAGGACTGTGCCTTAATCCTCTGTGTTCAGTGTGGCCCTTACACCGCCCCATCAGTGACTCCTGACTCCGAGGACAAATGCTTCCAAGCCCCTCTCTTCTGAAAGTCAGGCTCTTGCTTTCCGAGGCAGCGGCAGAGGGACAGCTGCCTGGCTGGTGGCTGGGGGTCTCCAAAGGGAATTGTTTCTGATATAAACTTTCAAGATGTCGTTCCATCACCTGGTCCCACCCAGACGCACCCACACCCTCCCTTTCAGAGGAAAGCGATGGTCCAGTCCCTGAGATGCTCAGACTTCCGTGCACACTGTCCTGCCTGTGGTTTCTCCCCGGAAGCTCAGCGTTCTCTGAGCTGCTCCTTTGTGACCTTTCCCTACCCCTCTAACCCGTTCTCTCCGGGGCCGGCCTTGCTTCTCACCGGGTCCTCCGCCTGCCCTCCTTCCCCTTCCCTGGCTGCCCTCCTCCCCCTCCCTGGCTGCCCTCCTCCCCCTCCCTGGCTGCCCAGCACCGTGTTGGTCTCACCGGAGGTCTCCTCTGCAGAGAACCTTTCCCTCCAACCCTTCCAACCCCATCCTCCCACCCGGCTGGCGCCCATGTTCCCCACCTCCCCTGTGCCACGGCCTGAGCCTGTCGCCGCCTCGGTGGCTTGTTGTCTGCGAGGTCACCTCTCTCTCGTTAAACCCGGGAAGGTGCAGCCGCGCCTGCTCCACCCGCCCCAGGAGGCCCGGGCACCTCGCAGGCACCGAGTGCGCTTTCGGCGTGGTCCTTGCCCTGACTTGGTCTTCCCTTTTGCTTTCATTCTCCTTCTGTTTTGACCCCCCCGACTTCCTGTTGCAGCGAGAAGAGCCCACAGCCCCAGGGTCCACTGGGGGTTGAGGAGGAGGTGCTGCCCAGGCCTGGGTCCCAGTCTGCGCCTGGTGCCTGGGAGACAAAGGGACGCGTCTAGTATCTTCCCGGGAGGCGTGGGCACCTCCCTGAGTGCGTGGCTGTCGGAGGAGAACACGCCACAGAGCTGTCTGGACCGAAGCTGCTCCGCACCTGGTGTCTGCGCTGGTTCCCCTCGCTGCCGGCAGAGCACCCCTAGGGAGACGCTAAGGGACTTTCTCCCTCCGGCCACCCTGGGATTAGGGCCACGGGCTTGGCTCTGCTGATGGGAGGTGAGCAGAGTGTGGGTGTGTGTAGGATCCGTCAGGGGAGAGGGGACCCTTTGGGGACGCCCTGGGAGAGAGGTCCTTTGCTCTTTTTCCTGACCTGTGACCTGGGGCGGTGGTCACGTTCCCTGGCGCGGCGCCCTCGGCCTCCATACAGGCTCTGAGTCGGGGCTGGCGGGTGGCCCAGGGACGTAGGTTCTGGGCGTGTCAGGAGAGCCTGCCTGGGCCTCACGTTTGCCCGTCCCCCCGGGCCCTCCTTCCTATAGGGGCCACACGCCACGCTTTATACACAAACACGATTGCCCAGTTGTGGCAGTCGGGGCCTGGAACGATTTTAATTAACGGGAAAATGGTCCTCCACCCGCTGATTAGGGCTCTTCGGGTACAACAAGATAAAAGCCGGATAATTTGGATGGAGTACTCTTCTTAAACGGTTCCTCTGTGCCAGCAGCCAATGGCAGGGAGGGCTCTCCCCCACCTGATCCAATGAGTGATTAAGAGAGGGCCTTTCTCCCCCCTCCCCTGTCTCCACCCCCCCCCCCAAAGCTTAACAGGTTGGTGTATAATTTGGAGACTTGGAGGGTGTCCTGCTAGGTAGGGGCTTAGGCGAGGGCCAGCATCTTCTCTCCGCTCTGCACTGTCCTCACAGCGAGTGACAGGAGGAGGCGGGAGCAGGCAGGTAGGGAGCGTCTCAGCCCAGCGTCTCCCTCTGAGGGGCCCGTGGCCATGAGTGAGCTGGGCGCGCAGAAGACCGGCGATGGCACCGTCTCCCGCCTGCTCGACGTGGTGGAGAGCGAGCTGCAGGCGGGGAGGGAGAAGGGCGACCCCACGGAGAAGCAGCTGCGCATCACCCTGGAGGACGCCCCTCTCTGGCAGAGGTTCAAGGAAGTCACTAACGAGATGATCGTGACCAAGAACGGCAGGTGACTTCCCTGTGGCCCCGGGCTGGGCTGGGCGAGGGAGGCGAGGCCCCTTGAACATGGAGGAGGCGGCGCTGAGGTCTGGTTAAGGCCTGGAGAAGAGCAGCCTCGCACGCTTCTCCGGCCACCTGAGCGCCTGTCTCTGGGATGGGCAGAGGAGGGTGGGGGGCACCTGTCTTGCTTGCATTTTCATGGAGAAGTTACTCTGAAGGAGGGCAGGCCCAGGGGTTTGGGAAATGGGCTCACACATCAGCAAACAATGGCAGTTTTGACTGATGGTGAGTCCTGGCGGAGCCCTGAGTCCCAGCCGTGCAGATAAGGGGGAAGGCAACTTTAGTTAGAAGCCGGGCGGTTTTTGCTTAAGTGTACGAACTTCCCGGAGGTGTCCGACTAGTTGAAATTGGGAGCAAAAGGGCAAATTCAATCCTTGCCTATTAGTATATCTGCTTTCTGGTGTGTGTTTGGGATGCATGTTCGGCTGAGTGTGTGTGTGTATGTGTGTGTGTGTGTGTGTGTGTGTGTGTGTGTGTGTGTGTG
>NW_005872170.1:17794-27972 GCF_000147115.1 Myotis lucifugus
CAGGTAATGGAAACTGGCATGGACCCGCCTGAGCCGGGGAGATTTCTTTTTTTTCTCATTGCAACAAATTGGGGATTAACGGAACCTGATCTCGGTTGGCATTCTCAGATTCTATTAAACCTCGTCCGCTAAGGGGCTGGCAGGTAATTTTAGAAGCTTTCACTTAGTTAGTAGGAGAGAGAAGTATTTTGAAAGAGAATTTTACTGCTCCCTGCCTGGGCAGACCGGCTCCCGGCACCCAGCCGGCGCTCACTCATCGTGCGGGTCACGTGGCCACGAAAGGACAGAGGCGGGAGGCGTTGTCGGTGGCAGGTTGGCAGGACGGTGACAGCCGCCCGGAGAGAAGCTCTGCTCCCGGGAGAGGACGGCCAGGGCCCGCGCTGCGGGAGGCGTTTGTCCTGTGCAAAGTGCCTCCATCCTGAGGTCTCGCTTTCCCATGTTTTAGAAAAGTGCCCAGAGGAGGGAGGGAACCGTTCCTACGGCCCCGGGAGAGCCGCGCGGCCGAGTGCTGTCCTGTGACATTGCTTCGCAGTGACAGGTGTGCCAGGCAATCCATGCGGTTGGTGCGAGTGCCAGGATGTCAAACTTGTTCGATATTTTTATTTTCCCTCTCTAATGGGTCCCCCTTTTTATTTCATATGTAGGGCGTATGATGTATTTCTTTTAAAATCTGTAATTGTTCCTACTCTTTATAGGTAGCTACACATTGTTTTTGGTAGAAAGAGATATAAAACATGATTTTTGTTTGTTTAATCCTCACCTGAGGATATGTTTTGAGAGAGAAAGAGGAGAGAGAGAGAGAAACATCGATTTGATTGCCTCCTGACTGGGGATGGATCAAACCCACAACCCAGGTATGTGCCTGATGGGGAATCAAACCCGAAACCTTTCAGTGTATAGGATGCTGCTCCAACCAACTGAGCCACCTGGCCAGGGCTGGATTTACCTTCTGTTCAGAGACGAGTGGGGGCACAGTTGTAAGCATCTGATGATATCTGATAAGAGGCAGGACTTTCTGTTCCTTATTCTTTGTATTGCTGGGCGGTGGTTATGCTAATACCCAGCCTCACACTATCTAGTTGGCTGTCAGCGGGTCATTTATAAACGTGAAACAAGTACCGCCACCAAGTGGGAATATATTTCATCCCTTTCAGTCAGGAATAAACAGAAGTCTGATGCCATCATAAAACTCAGTTTAATCACATGCCATGTTGGCATGCACTTTCTCTTGCCGTTTTTACCCATCATGTGTTCTTTCTCCATATTTAACATGTAAAATTCTTCACAAGGTTGAAGTCCTCTAACATGAACTTTCCTTATAGAAAAAGCGCGATGATGGTCAGCTTGGCTTCTCGCTGTGTCCCTCCTCCCGTGAGCTGAGTCTTTCCGGAGGCCTCTTAGGGCTCTGACCCTCGGGGCGCAGGGGGACAGAGGCTCCTTCAGGCCTCGGGTGGAGACGGGGCAGGTCTCTGAGAGGCGGACGTGGGTGAGGAGCGATGGGTCTGGGGCGACTGGGCCTCCGTTCCACGGGTGGAGGGTTAGCAACGCTTTCCTGTTCCTGCACAGACACGCCGTTCTTGTTTCGTCACCTTGTTCACTACCTTCTCCATCGTCTGCTTTTCTCCTAACCGCCTACTCCAATGTCTGCTTTCTACCCTTTTCCTGGGACGTAGCCCCTGTGTCTCCTCCAAACCCCCACTCCCTGTCTCCCACACCAGCCCCGGAGCCCGAGGTGGGTGGACGGTGGCCCTTCTCCCGGGAGCAGAATATTCCTGGAGTTTCCTCCCAGCCCGAGCCTTTAGTCATGTTACCTGCGCCCTGCAGGCAGGGGGCTTCCTGACTTTCCTAAGAGCCTCGGTGGGGGCTGTGCGCCTGTGCACTGGGCCTGGTTGTTCTGATGATAAGAACCAGCTCCCGGAGAGCGGAGAGCGCCCGCACTCGCTGGTGAAAGAAGGGAAAGGCTCGCTTCCCGATGGAGAGCGGTTTCCGTGCGTAAACCGGAGGCTCACCTCTGACATTGGTGAGAAGCAGCAAAGAGAGAGGATTTTTCCCGAAAACCACTGAATTGTCCCCAGGACCTGGGATCCTGCCACCCACATTCCTCCCTCTCTTTGTCCGTTTTAATTCATCCTCTCCCTTTCCTTCTTTGTTTCTTTCCTTCTTTTTTATTTAGAACTTTTAGTGATTCATCGTCAGTCTTTCAGAGACAACAATTGCAGTTCCTCCCAGAGCCCCTTGAATCACCGCTGGAGGTCAGCCCCCAGCACTTCCTCTGAGCCTGTGAGCTCGGACTTCTATTTTAGGGGCAGAGAAGGCTGGCTTCGGGCTGCAGAGGCGAATAAGTGGGATCCCTTGTCCCTCTTGTTTCCATGACTGTAACGTCCTTGGGGAAAGTGCTCCTGGTCATGTGTACTTCCACCCGCTAAATCATTTTGACTCAATGCTGACTGAATTCACCTTCAGGCAGGCACGTCCATTTGCTGTCATAAAATAGGTGTTGGGGTCCGAAGTTGAATTTGCCAGCCGTGGCTGATGGTCACGGTTCCAGTGAGCCCGTGCAGAGCGGAGAATTCAGGTTGCGCACCCACAGGCAAATGGTCAGTGTCCTATCCCCCCACCCAGACATTCTTCTCCGAGTTTACAGCTGCGATTTATGAGGAGCACGTGTATTTGTCTAATCTGCCCTAACACACACACACTCACACCCACACTCACACACTCTCACACTCACACACACACTCACACACACACACACACACACACTCACATTCACACACACGCACACACTCACACACACTCACACACACACATGCACACTCACACACACACACTCACACACACACTCACACACTCTCACACACACTCACACACACACTCACACACACTCACACACACACACTCACACACACTCACACCCACACTCACACACTCTCACACTCACACCCACACTCACACACATACACACACACTCACATTCACACACACACTCACACACTCTCTCTCTCACACACACACACACACACACACACACACACACACACACTCCCAGAGCTCTGATGACTGTTCCACGAAATTCTAGTTCTGTGGGGAGATGGAGGAGGGAGTTGAGGAGTTTGCCTTCACCACCTCTGCCGTCCCCCACCCACAGCATCATCTGCCTTGTGCCTGCCCCTTTCACTCCTCACAGCCTCCTTCTGCCCTGCTGCCTCCAAGTCCCCAGTTAGGGAACCAACATGAAAACTAGCCTCACGGCAATAGCCTCACGGCAAAGCAATAGGGTTCATGGGCAGCCCAGCCACCCATGGCTCCTCACACGTGGCTTGTGGAGTCCTCATTCACCTGCCACACTGCCTCCCCAGTCTCTCTCTCTCTCTCTCTCTCTCTCTCTCTCTCTCTCCCTTCTCCTGCCCCCTCTCTCCAGCCTTCCCTCTCCACCCTCCTCCTCTCTTAGTTGGGAGTGATCTACACATTTCTCAGCTCCCCCAAAACTCTTGGGCATCTCTGTGGTTACCAGCACCTTGGAAAGAAAAGGGGGGTGGGAATCAACTTGATGAGTAGAGCAGTTCACCCCTGAAAATGAACCTGGCCCCGGGCGCTGCCCACAGGTAAGCCGCGATGCCTCCTAGCCCTTGTGAGGCCCGAGGCGCTGAACTTGGCTCCCAGGCAGGGGGCGCTTCAGACCCCTTACAAGACTTTTGGCAAATTGACTGACTTATATTTACTCCTTCCTGGCATAATGGAGACTTAAAAAGACATAGCATCCCTTAGTTTTTTGTTTGTTGATGAAAAATTATTGTAAAGTTGTTGGCAAATGAAGTACTAAAGAGAATAAGCCATTCCACACTTCCCAGTGTGGTCTCTGAGAGCCAGGATGCGTGGCCCCTCCTTTTCCTCTGTTAGCAGCTTTATTGTGGTAGTTCCCACACCATGCCATCACCTACTTAAAGCGGACAAGTCAGGTGTTTGGTATATTCACGGAGTTGTGCATGTGGTCCCATAAATAATTTTAGAACGTTTTCACTATCCCCCAAAGAAATCGTGCATCCTTAGCCGTCACCCCTCACCCCCCACTCTCCCCAGTCCTGGCAATCTCTACTTTCCATCCCTCCGTATAGATGTGCCGGCTCTGGACACGTCATGCTAATGGAATCATACGACGCATGGCCCTCTGGCTGGCTCCTTTCACTGAGCACACGTCCTCCAGGTTCATCCACGTTGTGGCATTTTTATTGCCACCTGATACTCCGCTGTGTGCTTACACCCCCACATGCGTCAGCTGAGGGACACGCGCGCTGTTGCTCTTTATGAAAGAGGCCGCTGGGAACATTGTGTTTTTGTGTGGATGCGTGTTTTCCTCTCTCTGGCACGTGCTCCTAGGAAAGGACTTGCGGGGTTCTGTGGTAGTTCTGCCTTTGACTGTCAGGGAGCTGCCAGACTGTTTTCCCAAGTGGCTGAACTGTTTCCACTCCTGCCTGCAGGGTCTGAGGGCTCGACTTCTCCGCGTCCTCCCCACACCGTCACATCACTGTCCTCCTGGAGGATGGGAACGGGTGCCCCCTGCATTTCCCTCCTGGCCAGGGAGGCCCAGACCTTCCCACATGGTCACGTTTCCTGTGAGTCACGACCATCGGAAAACATATAGCAGATCAGATATTTACATGACGATTCATAACAGTAGCAAAATCACAGTTATGAAGTAGCAACGGAAATAATTTTATGGTTGGGGGTCACCACAACATGAGGAACTGTATTAAAGGGTAGCAGCATTAGGAAGGTTGAGAACCACTGCCTTAGAGCATCAGGAGAAGAAGCCGGCACCTGTCCTTGCTATCAAAGGCCGCGCTGCCTTCCTGGGGGCCTGGCACGATGCAGTGGAGAGAGGAGAGGGCAGAGAGCCTGTTAGCGGCGGAAGTGGAAACGGGAATTGTTTCTTCCGTTTGCCTGAGCCTCACTGGCCTTCTCCCTCAATAGTCCAGGCTTATTTGGACTCCAGGGCCGTGGGACTGCGACTCCTTTGTGTGCAGGTGATATGGCTGATATCACCCATTTCTGGCATTCGGCGTCTCGTTATTTAGGTCTCAGCTTAGATGTCACCCCGAACCCCTGGGGTCCACCGAGAGCAATCCTTCCTCTCCAGCCCCCTCCTGACCCCCCACGGCGCTCCCCGTGGCGCTCCGGCAGCTAAAGTTATTCCACGGTGGACAGACACCTGCTCACCTTTTGTGGCCTGACTGCTCCGCTCGGACTTGGTGGTGAACAGGACGCTGGCCTGCAGCTGTTGGCACTGATTCCCACCCTCAGCTCTCCTGGCCTAGGGCAGGCGCTTCACGCCGTTACTTAAAGGAGTAAATACGTCTCCAACGAGGTATTCACATTTAGGAAGGTGTTTCGGGGACTTCCTCTCCTTGTGGACTCGGAAGGGGAGGGAGGACAGGTGCGAGTGTGGTGGGAGGGGCAGGGGGTGAGCCAAGGAAAATGTCCCAGGAGCTCAGGGAGCCCCTGTAACAGTTCCCATCCTGCCTGTCTCGGAGCTGGCACCGCTGCACACGGGACGGGCTCCGTGCCTCCGCAGACCCGCACCTGTGCCCGTCCCTGCCCGGCTTGGACCCCTTCTCCCAGCGGCAGGCCCATCCCCCTTTTCCCTTTAATTCTCCTCCCAGCTCTTCAGAAGCAGCGGTCCTTAGACAGACCCCCCCCCCCCCCACGCCCTGCATGTCTCCTTAGTTATCATCTTAAGCACCAACCAGACCTCTGAGGTTTAATGTGTGTTCCCATGGCTCCCTGGGGGTGTTAGAAAAGCAGATTCCGATGGAGTCGGGCTGGAGTGAGGTCTGAGGGCCTGCATTTCTGCAAACTTCCAGCTACACGGATACGCTGGTTCATGGACCAGCAAGTGTCTGTAGACTCTGGGTGGTTAGCGTCTCGATGTGGGGCTGCAGATTTTAAAAGCCGTATTGACGAATAAGACAGCACCTGGGCAGTCAGGTGTGTATGTGTGTGTGTGTGTGTGTGTGTGTGTGTGTGTGTGTGGTGGGGGGCAGGGGTGTGTGTGTGTGTGTGTGTGTGTGTGTGTGCAGGGATGTGCCTGGAAACCAGGCCTTTAGAGGACAGATTGGAGCAACTTTGGATGTTTGGTGAAGGAAAAGTAAACCAGAAGGAGTCAGAAGCCAGGTGGTGAGGGGG
Source organism: Myotis lucifugus (assembly GCF_000147115.1). Taxonomy (NCBI): domain Eukaryota; kingdom Metazoa; phylum Chordata; class Mammalia; order Chiroptera; family Vespertilionidae; genus Myotis; species Myotis lucifugus. Next base: position 23,978 of record NW_005872170.1, read on the forward strand.
CTCTGCAAGTGTTGGTGAGAGCAAACGTGCTGCGTGTCCTAGCGGGCGAGGGAGGGAGGGCCTCGAGCCAGACCCGCGTGTCCCAGTACATCTCGTGGGCACAGATGCCCTCAAGGTGCTCACGCAAAGATGGCGCTACTGTCTTTGAGTCCAGAGTGTGCACCACGCCCCGCTCCCTTCTCAGAGGTGGTGGAGCACGTCAGCGGAGTGGGGGCTCCGAGAAGCCCTGCAGGAGAGGAACTGGCCTCACTTCACCGTGAAGCCACATCTTCGCGAGCAGTGCTCTCGCTGTTACTCACGCTCCCGTTCTTTGAGACTGGGGAGGGCTGCTGGGGGTGTGAGTGCGAAGTGCTCCGTGTGCGGGCGAAGATTGGAGATGCTCTCTGTGCGAACGTGCGTCTGACTATGCACCGTGGGCTGCAGGCTCCCCTGTCAGAGGCCTGGTGGGTGGGTTTCAGACTCGCCGTGGAGCCCACGGGTTAGAGTGACCCCGATACAGAGTGCATCTGCGGAAAGGGCTCTGTGGGACTGGGCCCGCTGCTCGGCTCCTCTTTATTTGTCCCCCCGAATTCTCTGCACCCCAAGGCACTCAGAGTGGACAGACGGCTGGACAGGGGGCAGTGTCCCTAACACTCCCACATCCCTGCTGTGGCTCAGTTTCTGCTTTTCTTTCAGACGGATGTTCCCTGTTCTAAAGATCAGTGTGACGGGGCTGGACCCCAATGCCATGTACTCCCTCCTGCTGGACTTTGTCCCCACCGACAGCCACCGCTGGAAGTACGTCAACGGGGAGTGGGTGCCCGCGGGCAAGCCCGAGGTCGCCAGCCACAGCTGCGTGTACATCCACCCGGACTCGCCCAACTTCGGGGCTCACTGGATGAAGGCACCCATCTCCTTCAGCAAGGTCAAGCTCACCAACAAGCTCAGCGGAGGCGGCCAGGTAGGAGCTCGGTGGCCTGGCCCCCCGCCGCTCCACGAACCCATGGAGAAGAAACGAGGGTGCATTTAGTCAATTAGAGGGGTCCTCACCGGCCTCTTCTCCCACAGAAGCCAATTACTCCCCCCACCCCACCCCCCAGTCCAAATGTAAACAGGAATAAACAGCTCTTAATTGGTGCTTTCAGTTTTTAATGGACTTCCTGATGTGAAGAGAGCGCTTACTTAATCACAGCCTCGCAGGGTGCGCCCGGGAGGGGGAGCCGGCCGTGGTTTTGTTATTCCCTCTCCCCTTTTGATTTTGGTGAGAGTGGCGTGTTGGCAGTGGACGAATGCCTTAATCGAAAGCCGCTCCTAATGAAATAATGGCTCCCTCCTCTTGGGCATTAGGATAATTGTCAGTAGAATATGGAATCAGCTTTGGGTTTGCAGAAAAACTCCCCAAAGAAACCTCCGCTAAGGAAGGTCTTCAGGGCGAGTGAACAGGACATGGGGGCTTTCCCCCCCCTGTTTTCTCTGGTCGGAGTCCGAATACCAGTGCTCCGTGTAGGGTTGTTGCTCACTTTATGAAATGCAGAATTTGGGGGGCATTAGAGGAAAGGCTTGTTACCCCCATATTTCGAGTGGCCAGCCTCTTAGCCTGCATTCTCTGCACCTCCACCACCTCTCCCTGCTCAGCCCCCGGGACACAGGAGGTCATGTCTCAGCCGGGAGGGAGCCCCCCAAGTCTTGGCAGTTTTCAGAGGTTCCCATTCTTGTTAAAACAGGAAATGGGGAAGTAAACTGTTACCGCCTCCCACTTTCCAGCGCCTCTCAGTGGAGGTGTGGGGTGGGTGCTCCGTGACCAGCAGGTGTCAGCATCCCTACTCCTCGGGCAGCTCCTGTGGGTGCAGCCACATCCGGGCACTGAATCCTGGGCCCTCCCATGAAGGAAACCAGTTCGGTTAAGGGTCACAATCCACATCGTTGCTCTGAAAATAGGGAGAGAAAAAGAAGGAAGGCAGGATTTGGGCAGAAAATGGAATAATCTTTAGAACAACTCCCTGGAAACCCACGCCCAGCCTCCTCTAAGCTCCAACGTCCTGGTCCCTGGGAGCTCCTGGGAGAATCCCCCTTCTTGCTCAGAGAGGTGTGGTGCGTCTCAGGGGGCCGGGGATGCCCCGTGTGTGGCCCTAAGTGGGTGGTGCTGAGCTTGGGGCGAACCATGGGACCGCCGGTCCATTACCCGCAAGAGCCGGGCTCTGCATGGCTCGTCTTCCTCTTCTTGCATCTCAACAGATAATGCTGAATTCCCTGCACAAATACGAGCCCCAGGTTCACATAGTGCGCGTGGGAGGTGCCCATCGGATGGTCATGAACTGCTCCTTCCCTGAAACCCAGTTCATCGCTGTGACTGCCTACCAGAACGAGGAGGTAAGGGCATGTGTGTGTGTGTGTGTGTGTGTGTGTGTGTGTGTGTGTGAGACCCGGAGGGCGTGGTGGGACAGGGAGGGGGTGCTTTTATTGCCATCACCCAGCTGGGGTGACAGGTAGGTTTTTCAGGGTTCAGACACTCGGCGGAGGCGAAGTTAAGCGGCCGGGTGGCTGCTTGCTGCTCCCTTTTGCCGGTTCCTGTCCATGAACCAACATGGACCAGGGCTGTCGCAGGGCCGGCCGAGGCCTGCAGGGAGCTGGGTGTCTGGAGAAAGGATCGTCGAGCGGGAGGGAAGAACACGTTTTTGCCTGTTAGCTTTCATTCCACTATGCACTGTGCGATTCGTTTACTGTGTGGGCTTTTAAAAGCAGGAAGCATGAGGAAGACGGGGCGTGTGCACGTGACTCTGCAGCCGCCTCCCTTTCTCCTGGGCTCCCCACTCCTGCGCCAGGAAGAGCCGTGCGTCTTGGGCCTTTGCTGACGCACATGTTCTTTTCAATATTTGTTCAGTCAGCAGCTGTTTGCTGAGTGATACTACCTGCTGGATGCTTTATGTGCTGGGAAACTGCAGTGAATAAAATACGTGTTCTGTGTCCTCAGGCAGAGAGGAGGACCAAACATACACTGAGTGGCCAGATTAGTGGCCAGATTATTATGACCACCTGACGTTTGTAGGCAAATTAGCTATAATTTCACGCTGAAGTTGCTAGAGGGCCAGACCAGCAGGTTGTTTACCACGGCGGTAGAAGTGATTTTTTTCTGAAGATATGGGTAAACAATGCGATTTGACAGCCTTTGAACGTGGGATATATTTGAACGAGAGTGGCCAGATTATTATGACCACCCCATCAGTACTTCGTTGGGCCATTTTTTGCCTTCAATACTGCGGCAATTCTTCTTGGCATTGACTCCATGAGATGTTGAAAGGTGATGCGAGGAATCTGACACCATGCCTGATGAATAGCACTGTCCAGTTCTGTGAGATTTGATGGTTGTGGAACCAGCTGCCTGATGGCTCTTTAAACTTCATCCCACAAATGCTCAATTGGATGGAGATCTGGTGATTGTGGGGGCCACCTAAGCAAGGTAAAGTCTCCCTCATGTTCTTGAAACCACTCCTGCACAATATGAGCACCGTGGCATGGCGCCTTGTCTTGTTGGAAGAAGCCGTCTCCATTGGGATACGCCATCAACATGATAGGATGAACTTGATCAGCAACGATACTTAGGTATGTGGTGCTATTCAGACGTTGTTCCACACGAATTAAAGGTCCCAAATCATGCCAGGAAAACATGCCCCAAACCATAACACTGACCCTACCAGCTTGAAGGGTTGTACTCATGCATGTGGGGTGCATGCTTTCATGCTGTTTCCACCAAATTCTCACTCTGCCATCTGCATGATGCAACTGGAAACATGATTCATCGGACCACATGACTTTTTTACCAATGTTCGACTGTCCAATCCTTGTGTTCCTGTGTGAATTGGAGACGTTTTATCTTGGTAACTGCAGACAGCAAAGGTGTTCGAACAGGCCTTCGGCTTCCATATCCCATACGATGCAGTGTACGGCTAATTAGCCTACAAACATCAGGTGGTCATAATAATCTGGCCACTCAGCGTGTGTGCGTGTGTGTGTGTGTG
>NW_005872170.1:28072-30299 GCF_000147115.1 Myotis lucifugus
ATATATATATATATATATATATATATATATATATATATATATATCCATCCCATGTTCAAAGGCTGTCAAATCGCATTGTTTACCCATATCTTCAGAAAAAAATCACTTCTACTGTCGTGGTAAACAACCTGCTTCCCTATTTATAATGGTCTGGCCCTCTAGCAACTTCAGTGCGAAATTATAGCTAATTTGCCTACAAACGTCAGGTGGTCATAATAATGTGGCCACTCAGTGTATATCACATGTGTATCGTATGTCTGATACGCGATGTATATATAGTATGTCAGGGGGCCCTGAAGAAAAATGAAGCAGGCTAAGGCCAGGGGGCATCGGATGACCGTGGGTAGGAGTGAGAGCTTGTATCCCGTGCTAACCCGCCCCATGGGTGGGCGACTGTTGAAGAATTAGGGAGGTGATGCCGGACTCCTGTTGGCGAGGCCGGATCGCACGGCCTTACTTTCCACTTGGTTCCTAACTGGCATGCGGGAGCTTTTCAGTAATGGTTGAAAACAATGAATGACTAAGTCCAGGAAAGGTGCGGGCTCAGCACACGAGGCTTGCTCGTTTCCAGGGCTTTGGCCTGTCTTTGCTCACGTTCATGGCATCTGCTGTGTTCACCACAGGCCACGATAAAGCGCTCTGGCTAGAGACAGTGCGGTTGATCGTGGCTTTGTGCAGACATTAGCAAAGAAACGTGGAGGGGGGAGAGGAAGAGGCGGGGATGGGTCTGGTTTTACAGAAATTCCCAGGTGAAGAGGGAGGGTTCTGTCTGCCTGCCTGTCCTGCTTTCACTAACACTTCTTATCTTTGTGAACGTAAGATAACGGCTCTCAAAATCAAGTACAACCCCTTTGCCAAAGCCTTCCTGGATGCCAAGGAAAGGTGAGTAGAGATATTTCAGTAAAACCTGGTGCACTGATTTCTGCAAAGGTGGGATTTATGCTCCTCCAGAATGAGCTAGACGGGTAGCACTTGCTTTACTTTTTTTAAAAAAAATATGTTTCTATTTATTTCAGAGAGAGTGAGAGGGAGAGAAACATCAACGATGAGAGGGAATCATTGATCGGCTGCCTCCTGTATGCCCCACCTCCGGGGATCGAGCCTGCAACCTGGGCATGTGCTCTGACTGGGAATCAAACCGTGACCTCCTGGTTCATGGTCGACACACAACAACTGAGCCACACTGGCTGGGCTGCACTTGCTTTATCTTTAATAGAAATGTTTTTAATAATCAATTTTTAACAAAATCAGTAAATAATTTTTAACAAAATCAGTAAAACTCAACCAACCTATAATTATCTGTCCCTTATAATAGAAGTCTGGGAGAACCTCTAACTGTCAATACTTTGTCACCTGCCTTACTACAGATTCCCGAAGCTAGCACAACCACATTTAAAAAATAATTAAGTGGTTTAGAATTTTTTTAAAATATATTTTATTGATTTTTTTACAGAGAGAAAGGGAGAGGAATAGAGAGTCAGAAACATCGATGAGAGAGAAACATCGATCAGCTGCCTTCTGCACATCTCCCACTGGGGATGTGCCCGCAACCCAGGTACATGCCCTTGACCGGAATCGAACCTGGGACCTTTCAGTCCGCAGGCCGACGCTCTATCCACTAAGCCAAACCGGTTTTGGCAAGTGGTTTAGAATTATACAGTTCACTCTGCCCTCCCCAAGTATCCCTGAGGACTGTGGTTTCAGTAGGTTGGATTTTTCCAAAAACGACATTTAGCCTGGGAAGGTGAGTCATTCCTCTGAGCAGCTCGTACAGGTGAGCGGTCCACACCGTTCAGGTCTGAGAGAAGGTAGACTTCCAGGTGTGAGTGGTGCTTCTACCACACTGGGCCAGGGACTTCCGTCCCCGTATCTTTCCTTCCGTTCCAGGAAAAACATGAACAAGTAATGGTACTTGTCATAGACTTCTGTCAGCGAGGCCTGAGCACTGACATGATGCCGTTGGAAGTGGTCAGATTTTGTTGCCTGAGTCCAAGTCTTTTTTGATGCCTCCTACAACTGTCTGTTCCTCCTCATCGTAAAGGCCCTGGGTCAATGGACAGCTGTTTATAATGATGCCACAGGGTCTGTCCTGTCAATATTTGACTTAATTTTGAGGATGTAGAGGACATACTTATAACCCGTTCAGATAAGCAAAGGCCTAAAGAAAACCTGCCTGGTGAGATGACAGAGCCTGGATTCAAAATGCTGGTGGCGTGGTACAATCAGG
>NW_005872170.1:30399-33303 GCF_000147115.1 Myotis lucifugus
TGATCTGGCCGCCTTCCCCTTACCTCCCTGAGGTTCCTTTTTAAACCTTGTTTCCCTCACAGGATCGTGGGTGGGTCTAGCTCGGCACAGGTGAGGCTGTGCTTTGAAGTCCCCCGCATATCTTAGCTGTTCTGAGGTCTTGAATTTTACCAGGCCGGACCCACGGCCAGAAGTCAATAGGATCAAACCAGGTAGCGAGAGTTATAAATAGGAGAGTAACCCTGTAAAGTTGCGACTCTGAGAGCAGCGGCCCAGGTGGATGCAGTGCCTGGAGGGAGGCGGGTGGAGAGACAGCAGCTTCGGGGACAGGGGGTTCGATTTTCAAGAATGGCGGTGCTCTCCGAGATTCGGGGCGACTTGGCGCGGACGTGTGTGCCGGCTGGACAGCCATGGTGCGCTTCGTTCCTCTTCCAGGAACCACCTGAAAGATATCCCGGAAGCGATCTCCGAGAGCCAGCACCTGGCCTGTCCCCACTGTGAGTTGGGTGAACTCGGCGTGGGAGGCGCCTGGGGCGACACCAGGAGCCAACACAGCAGACTCTCCACCTGTGGTGACCGCTGGCCTGTCCCAAACCTCCCGTCACCACCCCCCGGGTTATTTCTTCCACTCAAGACAAGTCCGTGCCCTGGCGGGAGTTCCCAGAGAGGCAGACAGAGACGGAGATGGAGACAGAGACAGAGAGACAGAGATGGAGACAGAGATGGAAACAGAGAGACAGAGATGGAGATGGAGAGACAGAGAGACAGAGATGGAGACAGAGATGGAAACAGAGAGACAGAGATGGAGATGGAGAGACAGAGAGACAGAGATGGAGACAGAGATGGAAACAGAGAGACAGAGACGGAGATGGAAACAGAGACAGAGATGGAGATAGAGAGACAGAGAGACAGAGAAAGACAGAGAGAGATAGAGACAGAGACAGAGAGACAGAGATAGAGACAGAGGCAGAGACAGTCATAGATGGAGACAAAGTAGAGACTGTAAGTTTGCTGAATTTGTTTATTAGTTCTAACATCTGTGTGTGTGTGTGTGTGTGTGTGTGTGTGTATGTGTGTGTGTAATCTTTAGGGTTTTCTCCATATAAGATCATGTCATCTGTGAACAGAGATAACTTTATTTCTTCCTTTCCAATTTTGGTGCCTTTTCTTTCTTTTTTTTTTATTTTTTAATTTTGATGTTTTTGTCTAATTGCTCCGGGTGGTACCTCCAGTATCACGGTGAATAGAAGTGGCAAGAATGGGTGTCTGTCTTCTGACCTCAGTGGAAATGCTCTCAGTTTTGGACTGAGCTTGTTGTAAGCTGTGGGCTTGTCAGATGTGGCCTTCATTATGTTGCCCGATTTCCTTTTATTCCTAGTTCGCTGAGTGTTGTTTTTTTAATCATGAAAGCATGCAGATGCATTTTTTGCATCAATTGAGGTGATTATTCACAAACAAATTTCTATGAAATACTCTGCAGCCTCCCACAAGATTCTGCAAGATTCTTGCTGCCCAGGCATGCTAGTGGCTCCCCATCTTTTCGCTTTTTGGATCCTCTTCGTGGGGGTGGGGGGCATAGAGAGGCCTTCACCCCTTCTGTGTAACCACAACAAACAGTCCTAGTGGCTGCAGCTGGCACCTCCTTCTTAGACTGACTTTTGATTTCACTCAGTGAAGTCAGAGCACCTACGCTTTGAGCTTCCATCAGTGTATGCATCCCAATAGTCTTCTATATCGCTATGGTTCCAGTGCCGCAAACCTGGCTAGGACCTGCTGTCCATCTCCAGAGAAGCCGGCGAGCTGTGCCACGCGTGGAAGGGGGCAGGGGTGGTCTCTGTCCCACGGCAGACGTTCAATGTGGTCCACACAGAAGCAGAGCTGTGCACGGTGGCTGGGAACCCGACGGGCGGTGTCAGTGTGTCTTCCTCTCGTCTGTCCTAGTGGGCGGCTGGATCTTCTCCAACCCGGAGGAGTGTGCTCGGCCGGGAACGCCAATTTCCAGTATGCGCCTCCTCTGCCTCTGTCTGCCCCTCACACCCACCACGGCTGTGAGCGCTACGCTGGGCCTCCGCGGGCACCGGCCGGCCCCCTACCCGTCCGCAATACATGCACAGGAACCATTCTTTCTCAAGGTGCGGTGGCTCTGCTCACTGAACCCCAGGCTCCAGGGTGGGGGGGGTGGAGGAGAGAGATGGATAAACCGTAAAAGAAGTGTCTGAAGATGAAAGAACCCCTTTCATGGAACACAGGTAACATCATTGCATGTTGCTATTTTAATGTTTTCTTTTATATACTAATAGTTGGTTTTAGACAGGACGTAGCTAGCGTTTTGTAATTTTCGTAAGACACCGAGTCTCCTGGTTTGTGATGGGTGTGATGGCGCAGGGCATGGTGCCCGGAGCAATTCCAGGCTTCGCCTCAAAAACCAGGTTGGAGGTGCGTCTGAGACAGCTGCTCGTTGCCTTCACGGGGCTTTTCTGCAGTTACATGGCTCAGTCCTGGGAGCTCGGGCCCCGCACGGAGGCGCTGCCCGGAAGGTCTCCGGGGCGGTCACTCTGCACCCAGGCTTGCGTAGGATTAGTTGAAGGCACACAGAGCCAACCTTGATCATTTTTGGTCTGATTATTTTTTACGTTGATGCTGATGTGTGCTTTTACCCTCACTGACTGCTGCCTTGCCTGCGCTGGCCTGTGTCAACCCCTTGCCTGGCTATTTTTATGAAGGAGGGAGCAAGGGAACCAAAGATGGATTTCTCATTCAGTTATTTATGCAAAAAATATTTATCAGGGGCCAATGGAATTCCCGGTTCTGCCCACGAACAAGTCAGACCCTCAAGGAGCTTCCATCCTCCGATGGGGAGACTGACATGAAACAAGACAAACAAGTCAAGTCCGTGGCTGGGAGGTGGAGGAGGTGTTAAGCCTG
>NW_005872170.1:35724-43267 GCF_000147115.1 Myotis lucifugus
GAATATGATTAGCAATAAGATCTTCTTGTTTTTCCTTCTTTAAAGAGTGGCCACGAGGAAGTGTGCCTGGCCTCGTGGCTCACGTTTTAGTGCAAGCAAGTAGTGCCCGACTGAGGGTGTCAGGGAAACGCCCTGGCCTGGGCCGAGGCAGGAGTGAGAGAGAATGTCCTTGAAGATGTGGAGCCGTCCCGGCCACGTTCTCTCCTAGGTGCTGTGGGCGTCAGGGACAGCGCTCAGAGGTGTCTACGGGCCGGCAAACGTTTCTGTTTCACTGACCGAGGAAAACCAAAGCCGAGCAGCATTAAAAGCTCCCGAAGGCCACACAGCCAGAGCTGGGCTTCCCTGCGCAGGAGCCACCGGGAAGGGCTGCTGTTGCAGGAGAAACCGGGGAGAGAGTCCGGGCCTGGGCTGCAGGCTGTGTGGCCCAGCGGCGGGGAAATCAGGCCGAGTGCGCTGTGGCTGCTGCCTCTGCTTCCCTCGGGGTGGGGTTAGCCCCTTCCGCCTCCATAAAGACTGTGGGGGGTCAGAGCGTCACTGGGGCAGGCGCCTGTAACCAGGCAGCACTTTAATGGGATGCAGACTCCACGTCCAAACGCTGGCTAAGGCGCGGAGCACTGGGGTCCTGCTGCCGGGCCCCTCGCTGTAGTTCCATCTGGTTGTAAGTTAAGGTGACAATCAGCTGGAATGCTTTGGAAAGTCCTGACCCCCAGGCATGGCCAGACTAGGCACACCAGGGTCTTGGTGGGTGGGTGGAGGGGCGGGCTGGGGGTTGGGGAGGGAGGCAGCGGCAGTGTTTACAGACCTCGCTGGGTGACTCAGTGCAGCCAAGTGAGAGAAGCAGCGCTGCCAATAAGAGGATCAGGAAGGGCCCGTCCGCCTCTGTGCCAGGGCAGAGCTGGCCCAGGGGCCCCGGGGGGAAGACTCATTGTAACAGCTGCCATCTACTGGGAGCCATGCGCCAGGCGTCACGGAATCCTCCAACAACATCGGAAGGTCTGCATAATTATCCCCCAATCTCGAAGACTGGGGCTCAGAGATATTACATAATTTGCCCAAGGTCACGCGCTAACAGTGGTCGAGGTGGCCTTCGGTGCCAGGCTTTCTGACCCCAGCGTGTCCTGGTTACTGCACCACATCGCCCCTCCTGGCCAGGGAGACCTCTGGCTTCCTGCCCTCCGCACAGGCTGGGCCGGGGAGGCCCAGAGACGGAAATTGCTGTGTTGGAAAGTGAACAGCTTGTTGGTGGCAGGGCCAGCCTCAAACTTCAGGTCTCAGCACACCTAATCCTGTCCTTCCCCGCTCATCTCGCCGCTCCTCTCGGCTTCTCTGCAGAATCGGGGCCAGTGTGTCAGAGCCGCAGTAAAGCCACGGCCAGGGGCCCCCTTTCCAGCCCCACGGCCTCTCAGTATCGTATGTGCTTGTCGGGCGATCGTTTCCGGGAATGCCATCACGCATCCTGCCTCTCGTTCTGTCTCTGCAGCCCTACCGTGCCTGTGGACCATCAGCAACGGTGGCGGGGGCCCTTGCCGGGCCGGGCCCCGGACGGGCACGCCGGGTCCTCCGGGAGACATTTTCCTCCTGGGCAACCCCGCTGTGACTTCACCCCTCTCCACCCAGGCGCCCACTTCGGCGGCGGTGGAGGTTCTGGGGGAGCCCTCGCTGACCAGCATCGCCGTGTCCACCTGGACAGCGGTGGCCTCGCATCCGTTTGCGGGCTGGGGTGGCTCGGGTGGGGGTGGGCGCCATTCTCCCTCCTCGCTGGACAGCTAGGCAGGGTCCGAGGGCAGGGGTCCACAGAGAACCTTCCATGTGTCCAGCACCTAGAAACCCCGATCCCAGTGAGTGAGGCTGCAGGGGGTGGGCTCCTCCAGAAGCCGACTGGCAGGTTGTTCAGCGAGGGTGAGGCTAATGATGTACTGGGTCTTTCTACCACTTTCTGTTTGCGATCTCATTTTCTCTGCAGCGGATTTCTGCTAAGCTCGGGCAACAGCGGTTCGTTGAGTACCCTCCTGTGCCTTGCCCCTACTCCCAAGTGATTGTAGACAGCGATACTTCTTCTAAGAAGTTAGTATATGACACTAACTTCTGTTAAGTGAGCTCCAAGTTTGCCTGCCCAAGGCCACCGCTTTGTGCAGCCCTGGAGGGTGTGTGGCCACAAGGCTTCTACTCTGAGAGCAAGAGAGGCTGTAACTCAGGGTGAAGGTAGCAAAGATAGAGCTAATCACACAATCCAGCAGGGAGCCTGGCATCGAGGTCAGATCACGCACTCCCTTGCTCAGTAACCTTCAATGGCTCACCAGTGCCTGCAGAGCGGAGTCACATGTAACCACCAGGAGATCCTCTACGGCCCGGCCTCGCCGCTTCTGCAGCTGAGCTCCCTGCTACCTGGCAGCACCCGTGTGTCAGTCGAGGGAGACACTGCCTCAGTGCTCTGCGTTCAGTCGACTTTCCCACCGCTGTGCCTCTGACCCGAGCTGTCCTCTGTCTAGTCCCACTGTGCATCCTACCTCTCTCTCTCCACCCCGCCCAAGTGCCACGCCCTGCACCAGCCCTGCCCTGCCCCGCCCAGGCACACTCCACTGTGCCCTGCCCCGGCTCGCCCCTGCTTTGCCTCTGACGTGGAGCTCACCTCATTCTGCCTGTGCTTTTCTTATCTGTGAGTGTCTCCCCCACAGACTGTGAGCCCCTTGGGGGCGAGGCCTAGCCTTGACTTTGTGCCCCACAGCTCCTGGATCTGTGCCTTGCCCACCGTAGGTGCCCAATAAACCTTGGTTGAGCTGAACTGGTGTGAAGTGTGTTTGCTAAAGGACAGTGGTGAGGGGCAGAGCTCAGAGACAAGTGGCCGGGACAGGGTAGCCTGTCAGTGTGGGAGCCTGGGTCACGCTGGACAGCCAGGTCTCAGTGCCTGCTGATACACGGAGACGGTGTGGGCTAGCACTGGTCCGTGGCTCCCTGCACCTGGGTCACCTGGAGCACCTGCTAGGATACAGATTCCCGGGGCACACTCCACACCTATGGGTCAGAACCACTGGGCTGGAATCCAGGAATGTGCATTTCAAACAAGGGCTCCAGACAATGGACACGGAGTCGTTTGAAAAGACTTGCCTAGAATAGAGAAATAAAACGATAAATACTCTAGGAACCTCATTACAGATAAAAATCCCAACCTCTGTCTCAGCCAAGGTCATTGCTGTAGCCCATGCCCCAGCCAAGGTCATTGCTGTAGCCAATGAGCAAAATCACTTTCATTGGCTCTCCTTTGCCTCTCCTACCCACTACCGGATGTGATGATAACCCAGGAGCGAGGTGTCCAGACCCGGTGGTGAGTGGCTCTCCCAGCATTGATGTCACACTGCCCTGACAGAGTGGCCACTGAGGGAGCCTAAGGTTCTGTTTGGAGCCCGGCAGTGGTCAGCTGCTCCCACCACTGTTCCACCAGCTGAGCCCATACAAACCCGCCCATGCCAAGCCTTGGTCTGGGCGTGCCAACATGGCCCTATTGCATCCTTGGTTCTTTCTACAGAAAAGGGCCCTTTAACATGTGCCATTCCATTTTGGAAATAATGCCACTCCTACCACACGGTGACCTGGAAAGCCACCTGACCGCACTCAGGTTGCGGGGCCAGAGCTCCGGGTCCCTTGAGTGTGGGTGATGAGGCACGATGTACCCACACATTGTCCTTTGCAAAGCTGCCTGGTCAGCACACCCACAGACAGGACTCTTCCCTTCCCCAGGCCCTCTGCCCTGCCATTAGAGGCCATTAAGATACTGATCTATTGGCATCTCGGCAAGATGGTACGTTGTAAGTTGTAAGAAGTGGCCCTTTCTCGTTCTGCTAGAAGCTGAGGCTATTGTAGCCTCCTGTTGGGCACAGTTCCTACTCTGCGCCAGTCCCTACAGCAGGGCCATGCACCAAAGGGCTGGCAAATGCTAACGGCTCTATGGAAACCTATGTGTAGTCTCACCCGTTCTGCCCCTCCCCCAGCCTGGAGCAGACAGGAGAGGCCAGGGGCCCAGGGCAGCGAGAGCCTGCAGCCTTCATTCCCTGTCCACTTCCCTGGCTCAGATGAATGGGGTCCTCCCGGAGGATGACGTAAGCACGGGCTGGGCTGGGGGTGCGTGCGCCTCATCGGCCTGGGAGCCTGCGTGATGCTGAAACGCAGTGCAGCAGCTGCGTGGAGGCCCGTGGGTGTCAGCCCTGCAGCGGGAGCCGTGAGCTTTCTGGTGTTTTCTCCATAGTCTGGCCCATTTCTGACTGGGAGGAACAACACTTGATTGCTGGTCAGTTTTAAAAAAGGACAGTCTCTGAGGTTTTAGAGAAACTTTGGAGCATCTTCGTCACCCAGCTCATTATAGAGGGAAACAGCGCCATGTTGGGTTTCTGGTGGGTCGCATGACATTGAAGAGGAACTTAAGTCCCACCTGCATGGAAGAGTTCATGCAGCTCCTTTAGGGTGTGGTACACATTCTCACTCTCCCTAAGGCCTGGCCTATTTGAAGGGTCTCCCTTGAGGGGCCTTGTGGGTCTGTGTGGCCTCACCAGCCCTCTCTCTGTGGGTGAGGCAGCTTCAGCTCCAAACACCTCCGCCTACTGGGCCGAAGCCAGGCGCTGGCAGGACTGCTGACTCCCTAGTGCCCCTCGGTGGGCACCTCCTGGGATGGGTAAGGGTGGGAGGTGGTAACTGAGGAGAGTGAAAATGTTACCAGAGAATCAAACTCCCCTGTCGCTCGCGGGAGCGAGGTGGAGGTCCTGGGGGTACCACCGAAATAAGCATCTTCAGGGGCCCCCACGGGAGGACGGGACGTGGAAGAAGGCTTCACTGGAGGGACTTACACTCCTCAGGCCCAATGTCCCGTTTCCCCCAGGCCGGTCCTGCAAGGGGCCGCTGGGGCTCAGCAGAGCCGGGAGGAGGGCCAGTGACCAGAGCTTCCGTTCCATGTTGCAGCCGGATGCGGTTCGGCATCCAAGCTAATTACGGTCTATTCGTCCGTGTGTGGGGTCCACCATGGCCGTGCGCCATGTGGGTGCAGGGAGCGATCCCCCTGCCACAGGAGTCACAGAAGACAGCGCCCTGGAGCCAAGAGAGTCTGGAAGTTTAAATATTTAGGTTTGGTGGGCTTGCAGTGGCCACGCCCATCCAGGCCATGAATTTGTTCTCAGGTATGACTGGCAGACAGGTAGGCAGCTTCCCAGGTCCCTCCGACCTTTACTGGGCATGCGTCTAAGTTGCCTTTGTCTGGTTTCTTTCCCGTCAGCCAGTGGGGGACAGACGTGGAGAGTGCTCAATGCAGCGTTTTGGCAAAGCTGTGTAAATGGCCTGCCTATATCCAGTTTCCCCTCGTTCCCTTCCCTGTTAAATAACAGCCAGGTTATTACAACGGCATCAAAACACTTTCGTTATTAAGACGAAAATCTCAATAAAAGCTGTTTGAAGCCTGGCAGCTGCTGGCCTCTTCCCCCAAAACTTCTCTTCCCTGGGAAGCCAGCGGGTCCTTGGGAAACAGGATGGGCACGGTGACCTCGGTGGCTTCGGGGACCCAGGGGCTCCCTGGAACGTGGGCTTTCCAATGTGAAACCAGCCACCTGGGTGTGCGGGGACGAGTTGGCCAACCTCCACCAGGAACGCACCGTGTGGGCTGACGGGGGGGCGCAGAGCCCCGCTGCTCTGCCACATGGGGAGTCACTGCGTTCCTGACAAGATGAGCAGAGTGACAAAGCTGCGAGGAGACGCACCTGCCTGGCTTGGACGCCACTGCTGCACTCTTCCCAGCATCCTGTAGGTGGGGCTGTTGTACAGCACAACTATCTGCAGGAGGACGCTGCTGCTTAGAGCGGCCGGAAGCATTGGGGGCAATAAAAGCAGTTTCGGCACAGACAGCCCTGTCCATCTGTCCAGCTCTACCCAGCGCCTCCCTGTCAAGAACTTGATATGGTCTGAGACCTAGAGACATTGTCTACGATCTTAGGGTTTTCTTCTCTCAAAGTTGTTACAAAACTCCAGGTTTTAGGCATCATGTGCTATTAAGCCAAGTTTGTACATTTTATATTTATATGGTCAACTTAAAAAAACTATTTGACCCTAACCGGTTTGGTTCAGTGGATAGAGCGTCAGCCTGCGAAGCCAAGGGTCCTGGGTTCAGGCTCCTTCCCTGCCTGGGCCCTAGTCGGGGCTCCTATGGGAGGCAACCAATCAATGTGTTTTTCTCACATTGATGTTTCTGTTTTTCCCTCTCTCTTCTATTCTCTCTAAAAATCAATGGAAAATATCCTTGGGTGACAACAACAAAAAAATAAATATTAAACAAAAACAAACAAACAAAAAAACTATTTGCAGGACTTTAGTCTTCTCATAAGAGAAGTCTGCTGAAGTTTAGCCTGTTGATTTATTTTTGAATGAAATTCTGCCATATAATAAACACATTCTCAATCTTCCCCAGCCCATCCTATATAATAAAAGAGAAACCTGTAAATTGACTGTCCCTTCACTACACTCACCAGCCAATCAGGAGTGAATATGCAAATTAACCTGGCAAAGATGGCAGGTTAATTTGCATACACAGGCACCAGGCAGAGAGCAGAACAGGAGAGCTGGAGGCTTGGGGGGACGTGGCAGAGTGGGAGGCCATGGGATGGAGACAGAGCAGGAAGGGGAAACCTAGAGAGCAGGGAGCATCAGGAATTCTGGGAATAGTAGTTCTGGTGGCAGACAGATCTACACTAGAGCAAAGTGAGCCTGGAGCAAGTTACTGTTGTGGTGGGGGATGGAGGGAAAGCAAAGGTGAGAGACATAAGTAAAATCAGAGTGTCTAGGAAAAATTAAAGGGAAGATATCCTAAAACTTCCAGGAAATCTCCACCAATGAAGCAAAGAAAAAATAAATGCCTCTATTATTCTGTGAGCAACATACCAAACTGGGTTGGGGTCTCAGACAATTTGCTCATATGATTGCAAAGACAGACAGAAACTCCCAGATTGGAGAGGGTGCAGGTGGGGCTGAGGGACCCACCCCCAGTGCACGAATCTTTGTGCACCGGGCCCCTAGTGTCATATAACATTTGATCAGCATATCTCCAAGTCTCCTTCCTGTGTATTAACAGAAATATTCAGTAGGTCAGACGTGCACTGAGAGTTGTAACTACCAAAATCCTCGTCCCTGGATAAGAAAGACAATTTCCCCCATGAACTCTCAGTTAAGTAGAAAAATCAAAAGAAACCTTCCAGGCCCTGACCCTGCTGATGAACGTTATTATGAAAAGTTTGAAGCAGTCTCGTGGGGGCGTTCCCACACCGACACACCAGCTGCCGTTGGGGCTTTAAACCGGTGGACGGGCCACAAACAACCCTCAGACCTCATTTGAGTTAAATGAGCTTTAGCTCCTCCCCTGAGACTGCGTGTGTAGTTGCTTCGCAGGGTCCGCTCCAGCCCTTCCTTGTGGAAGGCCATGCACACAGCTCCTGGGTGGCTGGCACCTCCTGGAGGTTTCTGTGATGGGTTTAAGATCGCCTTTTCTCTCTCAAAGGTTGTGGCATTTGTGCTGGTG
>NW_005872170.1:43367-78068 GCF_000147115.1 Myotis lucifugus
GGGGGGGGTTGAAGAGCTTAGAGAAATCACTTTGCTTATGTTTCCCTTCCTCTTCCTCCCTCTGTCCACTTTTCTCACCAGGGGATGTGGGGGGACAGGAGGAGGATTCAGGCGGGCGGAGAAAATGACTGAGAGCTACTGGAAGGTCTGGAGGTGCAGAGTGCTGGGCACACGGACTTAGCCCTGGTGATGGGTGTGACGGGGTGGGGGTGGGGGACGGTGCCAACCTCAGGTTTTCTGTCTGTGGGTATGTGTGCTCTGCCGCTTTAAATCAGAGCCTGGCAGCTGAAGTTCAGAGCCCACCCTGTGCCCCGGATCAGGCCCAGGGCCTGCCAGGCAGAAATTCTCCCTGGGCCACCTACTGGGAAAGTTTGCCTCTTCAACGCATCAACCTCACAGGCCGACACCAGGTGGCAGCAACGCGCCAGTTCGCCCTCAGCCCCACTGCGTCCAGGCTGGCTGGCTTCTGACACAGAACTTTTAAAAAAGAAGCAATTCTGCAGTTTTCTTTTACAGAAAGAGCTGCCCACACAAGACCGGCAGCTCTAAAGAGAGCCATGGAGATAACGGAGAAGTCACCTGGATGAAAGCTGCCTTCTGGATAGAACAAACAAAACAACCCCCCACCCCCCCACCCGCCCCCCCGCCCCCCCGTCCCCACCCCCTCCAATGCAAGCATCCTTTCTGAAACACGTGAGGGAAAACAGTGCCATTTGGTCCTGATTCTTCGGAGCCGACAATTCCACGTCGAGGGGGTGTGTGCAAGCTCCACCCCAGAGGCAGGGAAAGGATGAGGGGCCGTGGAAAGGAGCACGCAGCCAGGGGCCAGCATCTGAGCCCTGTCTCCCAAAGGCCAGCCGACCGGGTCCTCAGGATTTAGTGAGCCCACCCACCACCCTGCCCTCTGCACCTGCCCACATGCCTGCTCCTCCCACAGGGTTTCTGTGTTCGAGTGCTGTCCGCTGCGTCCTGTAGGAGCCACCTGTTCCCGCTGAGGCTGCTGCGCTTGCAAAAGCGACCATCTTGCCCAGGAGCACTTTCCCGCCTGCCTGAAGGCTGTGCATGTGGCTCTAGAGGCAGCAGGAGAGACAAAGGCCATGAGAGGAGGCGAATCAGAGCTGGGGGGGGGCGGGTAGGGGAGCCCTGACAGACACCTCTTGTCTTTCTCCATCATCTGTGAGCCCTGGATTCAAGGGCTGTTGAGAGCTGTATGCTCACAGAGAATAAGAACCCGGGGTTGCCAGGTGTGTGGCTGCTGACTTCCTCACCTCTCAAGGTCTCCTGTGAACTCAGTGAAGTGGGACATGCACATGTGCCCTGTGCCCTCTCTCTCGGGAGCCGGGGCGATGGGTGAGGTCTGGGTCAGTGAATCACTTAACCCACAGAGTGTATTCCAGGCTCATCTTTCTGATATTTGCGTGTTGCCCGAAGTCCCTCCTTTTCCAGAAAGCCTTCCTGGGTTGATGAGTGAGAGTGGGCTGGTAATGAGTCCCCTACATTCAAATTCTGCTATTCTATGTTCACATGTGACCTCAGCCAGATTCATGTCTTTGCTGACAGTGAGAAGGGTTTCCTGGTAAATATGTGCACCGATGCCAGCTTTGCTCGTAGTTTGCATTTTCTCTGTGCTCCCAGATTTCTATCCGCCAGAGGGCGTGCACCTGAGGAGGGTGGGGGCGAGCCCCCTGCAAGCTGGACACCATGCAGGTGGGTGCCCGGGCCCAGGCTTCCCAGAGCTGGAGCCTCAGGTGCCCACGGCCCACTGACGGGTTCAGCACAGATTAGGGCACTAGGATCTGAACCCCACAAGGGGTCATGAGAGTCTAGGCCAGTTTCGGGCTCTTGGGGCAACAAGGGATCTGCTTACTCCCAAGCCCTAACCTACCCTAAGGCACCTCCTCTCACTGAGGCCGGATGCTGGGCGGGCTGGCCCTCCCTACAGGCTCCGAGGGCCCTGGTTGCCAGAGAAGCCCGGGTCCCATCGTGTCTCAAGTCCGTGTGGGGCTGATTGCGGCCATTCAGAGTTGCAGCTGGAGTGATTGGAGGGGGACGGGCTCCCTCCACTGTGCAGGCCCCGCAGGCTGTGGACAGGCCGGGCCGCACTGGAGGTCCAGTGGCCCAAGGTCACAGACTGTGCGTAGGTCACAGCAGCGGGCTCTCAGGGGACCAGGCACCCCCTAAGGCCCAGCCCTAAACCACCCTGTGCACATGCCCACAGAAGGACAGCGGGAGAGAACCCATGGCCTTGCAGCCAGACAGGGACACCGGCGGGTGTCCTCTGCTCTAGGCACCCGGGAACCCCAAGGCTGCACGTCCGTGTGGGGACCCACTGTTCCCATTTGCAGCTGCCACCTGGGAGCCAGTTGCAGGCGGGGGGCTCCTCGGTCCCAGGGACCAGGGAGGTTTTGGGACCAGGCTCCTGCTCCACAGGCCTGTGGGCAGTGAGCGCTATGGGGCTCGGGCAGCCAAGTTGGGGTCCTGGGAGCCTGGGTGGAGCTGACCTGGGTCAGCAGAGGCCCGGCCTTAGAGGCAGTCTCTTCAGTGAACACGGCATCTCCAAATTGCAACCCCTAACCTGCTCAGGGGTGCTCACTTCCCCTGAGGTCGGTGCAGAGGGCCTGGTGGGCTGGCAGGGGGACCTGCACCGAAGAGATGCCTGGAGAAGCATCAACTCCACATGGGGTCCTGCTGGGGCCAGTTTGCAGCTGCTGCCCCGAGATGTGGGGTAGGCGGGCTCCCTCCTCCCTGGAGGCCATGCAGGTGGTTTCCGGTGGACCCAGCGCTGAGGCCGGCTGAAGGGGGTGTACAGTGCATGTGCCTGCAGCCCAGTTGGTGGGAGCCAGGATCTGGAACTGGGAAAGGACCATAGAAAACCCTGGCATAGGAGTGGGTCTGGGATGAACAATTGCCTCATTCCAGTTCCTTGGGCACTGAGGTCCAGGTTGGCTTAAACGATTCAAGGTTAACACACTTGGGTCCTGGATACTCACTCATGATGTGGAAAGGTGGAGATGCTGTGAGCTATGATAAGATAGAAACCTAGTTCAGAATTGAGCTGCATGTTGGTGCATTGCCCTCACGTTTCCCCTTGCTGTCTCCTCTGGGTCCTGGTTTTGGACGGTAGCTTTAGTAGTTCCCCCTCCTGGTACCAGGCCTCGCAGGCTTACTGTGGAAGCGAGCGGGTCTGAGCTATGAAAAGCTGCACAAATGGTCTGCACCGTGAAGGCGCCGGGAAGACTGGAGCGATGAGACTTGAGCACAAAGCCGTGGGGCATGTGTTTCATTGCTGGGGCTCTGAGCAAACTGCTGGTGCTGTTAGGGATCTAAGTCTCCTTCCAGCCAGATTCTCCGTCTGCTGGGTCTGGTGGTAAGTGGGGTGGGGTGTGTGCGAAAGGCAGACCTCGTTTGAAACTCTGGCCCTCGGTTGCTGGAATAAGCACCGGCATCGGCATAGTTAGTAAAGTTGGTTCAGCTTTGCTCCTCCTCATCCAAGGGGCGGGCGGGGGGAGATAATAATACCTCATTTGCAGGGCTGTTGTGAGATGAAAGGAGATGGAGCCTGTCAGAGGCCTGACACTCTGCAGGTAGCCTCGCAGACAGAAGCAGGTGGCCCCAGTCTCCCCTCTGACTTCAGAGCAGTTGCTAGGATGTTACCCAGTTACCCGGCCCCGAGGGCGTTTTGGGAGAATCAGGCCCTTCTGCAGCCAGAGCTCCTAGGGCTTGGGCAGGAGAAGCGTGGCTCCCCCCCGCCCGAGGCTCCTACACATGCATCACCTCCTCACCTGTCCTCCCGCAGCACGAGGCCAGCCGGGAAGAATTCCCTCCTCCCGTCCACACTCTCCGGGGCTCCTAGATCTGCACTTACTTTCTCCTCTGGACCCGGCGGTCTCCCTGTTTCACGGAGCCTGGTTGTTGCGTAAAAGGTGGTTTTTGCGTGTGTTTTGGGGGAAAGAAGAAGGCATCTCAGAGCCTCGGACTCACCCAGCTCCACAATCCCAAGGGCTACCCGCTCTCGGCCTCCCGGCCCCCCCCCCCTCCCGGGCTCGGCCTTGGGGAGGGTCAATCAGGGCCACTCCTTCCTGTGACTGGAAGGAGGAGGAGGCCTGCCCGGCACTTGCAGAGCTAGCCCAGGAGGCAGGGGACACGTTAGGGAAAGAGAGGGGCTGTATTGTTTTAAAAATTATTTTAAAATTTATTGGGGTGACATTAGTCAACAGGAACATATAGGTTACATGTGTGGGTTATTAATTTACAAAATCTGTATATAGGACCGTGTGCCCACCACCCGAAGTCACATCTTCTTCTGTCACCTCATATTAGGATCCCCTTCCTTCCCCAGCCCCCTCCCTCTGGCAGCCCCCTCACTGCCGTGTGAGTTCATGAGTTTCAGTTTTATATGCCACCCATGAGGTTGTATTTGTAGAAACGGCATGACAACCAGGGGCAAAGCAGATACGCAGCGTCCCTTTCATGGGCAGGGTCAGCCCCCGCAGGTGTGGCTCAGTGTTTGAGCGTTGACCTATGAACCAAGAGGTCAAGGCTCGATTCCTGGGTCAGGGCACATGCCGGGGGCGTGCCAGGAGGAGGCCCATCAATGGTTCTTTCTCATCGTTGATGTTTCTCTCTCTCCCTTCCTCTCTGAAGTCAATAAAAATATATTAGAAAAAGAACAGAAGGGGTTAATATAAAAAAAAGAAGCAGGAGGAAGCTCGTTGGGCAGTTCTACGTGATGCTTGCCTGTCTCCCAGGAGGGCAGCCCCACCCTTGCCAGGCAGTATAACCTTCCGAGTCACAGGAAATGGCTTTTAAACCGATCACTTACAGGTAATCCCACAGGTCTTTACAGTCTCTTGCCTTGATAGGCAGCTTGTTTTTCTTCTGAAATGGCAAAGAAAATGCCACAGGATTAGAGAGAATTTAGTAAGATGATCAATATTGCTTTCAACCCTCTCATTTTGCATAACTTTTTATTTTGGCATTTTATTTTCCTTATGTCTACATGAATCTATTGCAATCAATTTGACCATTTTGAAATGTAGTATATTTACTTCATTTTATCCTGTGCCCTCTCTCCCATATTTTTTTATAGACTTTCTATTATCATTTTAACTTCTGTAATATTTCATCTTGCTCATGTACCAAATTTATGAAATTATTACCATACCTTTGGGTTTATTTAGCTTCCAACAGATAGTTTTGAACGCATACTATATGCCTGGGACTGGGCGAGGCTGTTACAGTTATGCTGCAATGAACAACTTTCTGCCCGTATGTATTTTTTTTTTTCTCTTTGTTCCTTCAGGGTAACTTCTTTGGAGTGGACAATTGGGCCAAATGTTATGAGTTTCTTATTGACCCTTGAAAATGATTGTTCCAGCTCATTTGTGACAGGCAGCAAATGAGTATGTTAATTTTGCCATATGCCCACCAGCACTGTCTTATCATTTTTATTGTTTTTTCAAAGGCATTTCATTTCCCACAAAACTCTAACGTGGCTGGGAGAAAGCGGGATTCCCCCTGGGTCCCCTGCTCTCAGGCTGTGCTCACAGAATGGCCGGGGTCTTATCAGAACACTGAGGGCCTTTGTTACTTTCACCTCGCGATGCATCCTCCCCCTTTAGTTTGGGGAAATGTGCAGCCTCTGACTCAGATTCGTATCATCCCTTGGCTTTCACACCTCCAACAAGTTCCTTGAAGACGGACCATGTGAAGGGAGGGTGGGCTGGGGCGGGTTGCGGTGGTGGCGTGAAGTTGCAGGGTGACTCGGGACAGCCCAGAACCAGGTCAGGGCGAGGCCAGGTCTGGCACCTGGTGTGCGGCTCCCCCACTGGCGCTCCCACTCGGGGTGCTGCCTGCAGGAGGATCTTCGGAAAAGGAAAGGACATTAGATGCGAGACCCAGGGGAAGGCAGGGCAGGAGAAGGTCTTGGGCAGGGCGGGCTTCTAAAACCTGCGGGGCATAACAGAAAAGGCCTTCGAAATTTCGTTTGGATCCAGAAATCCTCACTCTATAGAGAAGTTGATTCAAGATGAACAAATTTGTCTTCTGGTGTGATTCTCTTATGTTTACTCATGCTTATTTATTCCCCAGTGTGTTTCAGAAAGGGTCTGGGGCAAGTTCCCTTTTCCCCAGAGGGGAGGGGGGGGAGGCAGAGGGGAGAGGGGAGACGGGGAGGAGAGGGGGAGAGGGGAGAGGTATGGAGAGGCTGGCCTCCCCGGCTGGGCCAGGCTGCAGCAAGCTCTGCTGGAGAAATGCACGGACCAAGCTCAGAGCTGCTGCAGAGACTCGGAGGAGATAGAGCTGCAGGCGCAGAGCCCCTTCGAGCTTCTGAGCATTTTGAAATGGATGCAGTGATCGCTTCCTAAATATACGAAAGGGCGGCCCTGGCTGGTTTGGCTCAGTGAATAGAACGTCTGCCTGGGGACTGAAGGGTCCTGGGTTCCATTCCGGTCAAGGGCACATGCCCGGGTTGCGGGCTTGATCCCCAGTAGGGGGTGTGCAGGAGGCAGTTGATCAAAGATTCTCTCTCATCATTGGTGTTTCTATCTCTCTCTCCCTCTCCCTTCCTCTCTGAAATCAATAAAAATATATTTAAAAAAAAAGAAAAAGGAAAGGAAGGGTAATTACGTTGCAAGCTCAGGGGATGCTGTGGACCCAGCGTCTTGCCATTTCGGCCCGGCGTTTGGGAGGTGTGTTCCGTGCCCTCTTGTTGGCGAGTGTATAATATTTGACTGGACGCTGTTGTCAGACGTACCCAGCCCCGTTGGAACAAGCAGGGCCCTTGCTCAGCCTATGGGTGGTCTCTGGTTGAGGCGGAGGACGCCGGCCTTGACCTTGGTTTTGTCCTGTGCAGGACTCTTACCCGGACTCCACTGAAGAGGAGACAGGCTCAGGGGAACCTAGCGACAACGATGGCAGGACTTCGGCCTGAATAACAGGCTGGAAGGGACACAGTGAAGTTACATGTCCCGGATCTGTCCACGTACAGCACGGGGACTGTGCCTGGGACAGATCTGGGGCCATAAAACACAGCAGCCCCGGGGGTGAGGAGGGCTCAGGGTCGCAAAGGGCCTGGGACCTGCGACAACATTCGTGTGTGGACGGCGGGTGCGTCGCATCCGAGCCCGGGGACTTGCCATCTGAGGACGCCATGGGGACCCAGCAGGGTGCCCAGAGCAGGCCCCCCGCAAACAAACAGAAAACGGGGCGTTTCAAGGAAGAGCAGGAAGCAGTGAGAGGACATGCAAGCGACCTTTGAGTCGTGTGAGAGACTTTGTACGGAAGTGGGACTGACTTTATACGGAAGTGGGACTGACTCGTCGGCCATCGTTCTGGACCCCTGCCCTTCCTGTCTTCCGAGTGCGACAAAAGGGCCGGCTGTACCGTTACCCTCGGTGCTCCCGCCCGGAGCTCGCGGAGGCTGGAGCGAGGCCTGCGGGCAGGCACGCGGCTGAAGAAGGACAGCTCACGCCCCAAGGAGCTCACGGCTAATTCTGCTTGTTACTGGGAGTCATTTCCTTGTGTTCACTCCTTGCAGCCCCTCATTGGCCCTCAATGAAATGGCTTTTCTTGTTGCAAAGGTGCACTGTTTCCGCTGCGTTTGGGTGGAAACCAGGTTTTGCACGTGGTTTGGTAACTGGGCACCTTTTATAAAAGCGGTTCTACGGGGAAAGCCCGCGAACGCCCGGAGACACCGCAGCGCAGCCCTCCTCTGCGAAGGGGTCTGATCTGGCACCATCTCACGTTTAGGGGAAGGAAGTGCCATCTCGGCGCTTATTCCAGCCTCGGCCTCATCGTGACACAAAGCAAACCCTGAGCTGGAAATGACTCCCCGGGAGGTAGCGACAGGTTTCGAAATGGCTCCTGTTAGCCCCACCGACCATTCACTCTGGTCTTTGGGGTTCGGTTTTCTGCCTGTCCCCCTGTCATGGCCCTTCCCTGCCACCTTCCTGACTCCTGCCACCATTTGTCTGTGGGACACTTTCCTTTACCTCTCTGTCCACAGAAGTCAGGTGTGATCCCAGAATGGGTGTGGCTGGGGAGACTTTGGGGAGCAGGGCCCTGGGGTTGGGTGTGGCCGGGATGACTTTGGGGAGCAGGGCCCTGGGGTTGGGTGTGGCCGGGATGACTCTGGGGAGCAGGGCCCTGGGGTTGGGTGTGGCCCTGCAGCATTGGGAGCAGGGCCCTGGGCATGTTGGCTCTCCTGTGACAGGAAAGTGCGATGAGGGCTGTGGATGGGCTTGTGTGACAGTGCTGAGATGAGGGCTGTGGATGGGTTTGTGTGACGGTGCTGAGCGTGGCTCTGATGACGGTGTCACACAAGCCAGAAAGCTGCGCAGGTCTTGGAATGCACAGGAGTGGACAGCAGCCCTGGGGACTTCAGAATAGATGCCATTGGGTGGGGCAGCGTGATTCCTGACCTTGGAGAAAGGAAGGAAGGAAGGAAGGAAGGAAGGAAGGAAGGAAGGAAGGGAGGAAGGAAAGAAAGAAGGAAGAAGGAAGGAAGGAAGGAGGGAAAGCAGTCCTGAGAGTCCATTTCAGGTAACAATTAGTCATGAGAAGTGACGTGTCCACGAAGCCCGAGGGGAGTGGCCGGCGTCATGGCTTCTTCTGTTTGCATTTCCTTTCAGCTTTGATTCGTTCTCTGTGACATCAGTGGAGGGCAAGGGCGCATGGGGGCGAGGTGGGGAGACGGGCGGAGAGTTCCAACTGTGGATCTTGTGTGGCCCTTTGTGGGAAGAGCCTCAGGTGCACGGGGGTGACCGCTGGTTACTTACGAGGCCGCCCGCAGAAGCGGAGGGTCCTGGTTTTGGGAGCTCCTCTGTGGTTGATAAACCAGCTCCCCTAAATGTCACCACTGCACCTGGCACTGCTCTCTGAGCGCCACGAGCACTCGGAAGATGCGTGACCTGGTCAGCGAGTTACTTATTCAGCCGGAGTTCACCAAATACCATCCTTTGGTAACAGCAGGAGGTGGGGTGAGAAGAAAGTGGGAGAGGAAGAGAAGGGGTGCACATTCCTAATGAGGCGGAGATGCTAAGATGTAGGAGTCAGTGAGGCAGGGTGTGAGGCAGTAAGTGATGCAGGGATGCCACCCATACAGCCCGTCCACGGAGGCAACCAGGAGGTCCGGGCCCCTCGTGTGGCTGGGAAAGCTGTGGGAAGCAGTTGGGACTTGAGTTGGTTTTGGGAAGAGGGAGGGCGTCAGATTTGCAGAGAGGAGGATGAATAACCATCGGAAGGGAGTGGAGCTGTGTACGGGTGAAGGGGAGGGTTTCCACAGAGCGAGAAGACGGGAGGTGGGTAGAAGTAGGCAGGAGCAGAGCACACAGTCCCATTGGCTGGTGCGACATTGACTTTTGATCCTAATGGCACTGGGGAGCCACCGGGGTCAGTGGCCTGGAGGAATGCCGCGGCTGCACTCCAGTCACAGTCAGTATTCGAATAGAGTCGCATAGTTTTAGCCAGAAAATTCCATAGAGAGAACGGTGGCCAGGCCCTCGTTTTATAGGGGCAAGAAGACTGTGCAGCGAGCCGGGGACGGCCTGGTCTCTGACCCCATGTCCCTCAGTGATTCGGGGCCCGTGTTCTTTGGGAAAACATTGCAGTTTTGAAGATGAGGGTCAAGCCCGCCCTTGGCCACCTCCTCGTGGTGAACCAGGCCTGTCCATCTGGGATTTGGATTTCCTCGGAAGAGCAGAGCCTTCCTCTTCCCACCGAGAGCTGAGTCCAAACAAAGATTGTGTCTGGGAGTTGGAATGATGTATGGCCGATGACTAATTCATCATGCAGCTATATGGATCTTTTTTAAAAATATATATATTTTATTGATTTTTTACAGAGAGGAAGGGAGAGGGATAGAGAATTAGAAACATTGATGAGAGAGAAACATCAATCAGCTGCCTCCTGCACACTCCCCACTGGGGATGTGCCCACAACCAAGGTACATGCCCTTGACCGGAATCGAACTTGGGACCATTTAGTCCGCAGGCCAATGCTCTATCCACTGAGCCAAACCAGTCACGACTCTATGGATCTTTCATCAGCTATTTATCAAGCACCATGCGGCATCCTGAGACGACACTGGGCTTTTCCGGCTGGAGGGAAACAAGCGATTAGAATGTAGCTTAGGAAGTGCCTCGAGGGAGGTGGAAGCCGGGAGCCATGGGGCCCGAGAGGCCACTGATCGCAGGCAGTGTGGGCTGGGAGAGCAGGGTCACGGGCAGTTCAGCCAAGAGCTCATGAGGAAGAACCTCCCAGGCAGGAGAAAAGCCCAATAGAGGCAGAGGTGGGAGGGAGAGAGAGGGAGATGGGGACGGAGGTCTGCCCTGGCTCAGTGTGTCTGAGGCCCTGCCTGCTGGCCGGGGTGGGGGTGGTGAGGGATGAAACTGGAAGGTCAGCGGAGTCGGTAGTGAGGACAGTGTTAGGCCATTTAGGGAACTTGGATCGAAAGGGGTAGGTAGTCGGGAGCATTGCTTCCTTCAACAAGACCTTACAGAACACGTCCCTGTGCCAGGTATTGTTCTAAGCCCAATATTAACCGCAATCCGTCCTTGAAGCATCTCTCAACAGTAGATACTGCAATTGTCCCATTTCACAGATGAGACCAAGGCCCAGGGAAGTGAAGTCATTCCTTAGGGTCACCCCGGCAGTAATGGGTGAGGCCGGACCTGAGTCCAGCTTTAGGGTCCACGATCTTAGCTGCTGTCTGGTGTGATGCTGGCAGGACCAGGGAAGGAGCAGCCCTGCTGTGCCCTGTGGGCTCTGTGCTGTGCACACCAGGCCGTCCAATGCTGTCAGCAGACAGCTCGGCTGGTCTAAGGCTGGATGCAGACAGCTCAGCTGGTCTAAGGCTGGTCAGCAGTACAGATCGGCTGGCCCCTCTCACAGCTGGGCCCCTGGGGCAGAGTTTCTCGGAGAGCCGCTCAGGCCTGAGAAGGTGACACTCCTCCAGCCAGGCTGTCGTGCGTGGCCAGCCCTGCCTTGCCACCGGCGGGCTCCCCTGGCTGTGGCTGGGGGAGGGAAGATAGAGAACAGTGGCCGAGTGGGCCGACCCAGGAGGATGCTGCGTTCAGACTTCAGGCCCAATTCCAGCACCTGACAGTGCCCAGTAAACGCTGGTGAACAATGAGCGAACGCACGCCCGCACGCCTGCCCCACCCTTCATCGGAAGTCCTGCGAAGCTGGGGATGTCGGAGACAGGAGCACCTGGCAGACGCGGGGTCAAGGTTCACACAGAGTTGTGCATTTTGTAAATAGACGGGGAAGAGCTGGTGGGCATCCCTGCTGCCCTGGAGGGGCAGTTGCCTCTGAGACAGACCACACCCCTCAGGATTCGGAAGCCTCTGAGCTCCACTTCCTCTTGAGACAGAGAGACGTGAACTGTATTTTGGGTTAAAATCTCATCTTGCAAGAAACCCTGGCTGAGCTGGTGGCTGCCCGGCCCACTCGCCCTGCTGTGGACTTGCTGTGACACACAGATTGTGTCTTGTGTGGGAGCTTCTGGGCAGCGCTCAAAGCTGTTCGCGGGGAGTTGCAGGAATTACAGCCTGCCCAGGGAACAATCGTTCTAAATATGTTCTTTTAATGACACTTTATTTTTATTAGCGCAGCGCTAATGGCTTCCTGAGAGGAACAGCAGGTCCCACAGTCTTCAGCAACCTTTGCCTTTCTCCTCGGGGCCCGCGCTCTCCTGGCTCTGAGCTCTGAGCCCTGCAGTGTGTGGTGGGCCTACTCGTGGTGCTTTTCCTGGCGTGAGTACCGGGCTAATAATGTCCTTCTTCAGATGGCTGCCCTGGGATCAGAGTCTCAGGGCGTCCTCCTCCAGCAGATGGCAGCACCCAGGGATCCGAGAACTTGGCAAGGCCCTGAAGCCGCCCTGTTGCTCAAGGCCGCAGGATGTGGCAGGCCACTGCTCACAGCTGTCAAGGCCTCCGGGCCATCGGAAGGAGCAGATATTGTGTGCACTGTTCTTCCAGCTGCCCAGGCTGACAGCTCACCTCTCCGGAGACCTGGCTGGCAGGTGCCCTCGCTGCTTGTGTCCCCCCCCGCCCCACCCCCTGGGACCCTAGACGATTGCTTTTGGTTCTGTTCTGTGGGAGATGTGGAGAGAGCGATATTTCTAACCAGCCCAAGTTTGCAATATGCTGGTAGTGTCAGGAGGCCACTGGTAACGCACGTGTTTATTGGGTGAGATGCCCTCAGAACAGCGAGCTCTTCACGGATGTTATCAGGAGCCGATCACACAGAGTGCGCACCTGGCCTGCTAATCCAGTGGATTCACAGCTGTGTGCCCAGTGCTGGCTGGAGGCTGGGCCAAAAGTGAAAGGCAGGCCCAGCTCCCTGAGCTTACAGACTGGCAAGTGGTCCCTCAAAGTGCCAAGAGCTCAGCTTCCTGATGTATAAAAGGGAGGTAATAAAAACCTAATGACACCCGTGTTCACTGCGCATTATTTACAGTAGCTAATATATGGCACCAACCTAAGTGTCCATCGATAGATAAATGGGTGAAGATTTGGTATCTGCCCACCACCTACCTACAATGGAATATGACTCAGCCATAAAAAAGAACAAAACCTTGCCATTTGTGACAACATGGATGGACTTAGAGGGTATTGTGCTAAGTGAAATAAAGTCAGACAGAGAAAGACAAATACCACATGATTTCACTTATATGTGTAATCTAAAAAGACAAAAACAAACAAACAAAAAAACATAACCCAACCAAACCAAACTAAACAGAAACAGACTCATAGATACAGAGATGGTTGCCAGAGGGGACGGGGTGGAGGATGAGTGAAAAAGGTGAAGAGGAATAAGAGGCACAAACTTCCAGTTAGAAAATGAATGTCACGGGGATGCGGCGCCCAGCACAGGGAACATCGTCAATAATATTGTAATACGATTACGGTGACAGATGGTGACTAGACTTACCAATGGGATCACATTGGGATCACACAGCACGCAGCCCTCTCAGATGGACTCCTTTCACTTAGTAACACGCATTTAAGGTTCTTTCGTGTCTTTTCGTGGCTCGATAGCGTCTTTTAACCACTGATAATTCCATTGTCTGGGGTATTTATTTATTTATATATTTACTTTGTTGCTGCTGTTGTTTTTTTGTTGTTGTTTGTTAGTTTATCTTGCCTATCAGATTCCACATGTGAGTGAAATCATATAATACCTGTCTTTCTGTGACTGGCTTATTTCATTTAGCATTATACCCTCCAGGTCCATCTGGACTATTTATGATTTATTTAGCCACTCACCTATTGAAGGACATCTTGGTGGCTTCCAAGGATGACTGAAGCGGCTGTAAGCACCCACATCAGGGTTTTGTCTGGACATCCGTTTCCAACCCCTTTTAGGGGCCTGCGGTTGCTTTGAGGGTGTGGCCTGTCTCGCCTCCATCAGCTGGGAAGATGCCAGGAGACGATGGGCCCGGAAAAGTGGAGATGCCGAGGGGCCCAGGACTCGGACCTGAAAGACCAAGCCCCAGGGTAGTTCTCGTGCTGCCCACATGTGTCCGGAGCACGTGCGGGCTTTTCTCTGCTGGTGGGTGGGCTTCTGGAGACCAGGTGCGCGTCTGTGCTTTTCATAGCGCCTGGCACCAGGAAGCGGGCAGCAGAGTGCTTCTCGGTGGTGTTGGTGGCCCTGCCCTCTCCCTGCGCACAGGGCCAGGGGGCCTCAGACACAGCTCTTTGTGGATCTGGGGCCCAGCAGGACGGATGGGAGCTGATGGGATGGTGGAGGGAGGCAGGGCGTCCTGCCCCAGGAAAAGTCATATTATGTAAAGAGTGTAGCAGTGAATGATTGCGGGGAACACAGAAGTGAACTTACTATTGATACATACTCATCCGCACATTGTGGCAAACTTCTGAAAATGACTTCCACTAAATCTAACCTTGCTTCATTTAAAAATGTCAGGCCTGGCCAGCGTGGCTCAATGGTTGAGCGTCGACCTATGAACCAGGAAGTCACGGTTCGATTCCCGATCAGGGCACATGCCCATGGTTGCAGGCTCAATCCCCAGCATGGGGCGTGCGGGAGGCAGCTGATCGAGGATTCTCTCTCATCATTGATGTTTCCATCTCTCTCTCCCTCTCCTTCCTCCCTGAAATCAATAAAAATATATTTTAAAAAATGTCAGGAACACCAAAGACACTTGGGAGGTAATCAAGTTGGCAAGCAGCGGAGCTTTCTGAAAGCAGATAACTTGCGCTAAGCTGATTGCTCTTTGGGTAAAATAATAGTGATTGCGTTCGACGGGGAGAAGTCAGTGTCCTGAGGATTTGGGAAGAGGTGACTGGCCTCCCTCCCAAGATGATTCTGAGTTGGTGATGAAGTGCTGTCACGGCACAGCGGCTGCTTCAGACAGCCCCCCGGACAATGTTCCATTTACGATCAGAGTGAATGGTGCCGGAAACACCCATGCTTATGTTTTATTGATTTCAGAGAGGAAGGGAGAGGGAGAAAAAGAGAGAAACATCAGTGACGAGACAGAATCATGGATCGGCTGCCTCCTGCATGCCCTCTAGGGGATCAAGCCCAAAACCCGGGCATGTGGCCTGACCAGGAATCGAACCGTGACCTCCTGGTTCATAGGTTGGTGCTCAACCACTGAGCCACACAGGCCAGGCCTGGTTCAGTGGTTCTTAATCCTTTTTTTGACTGTCACGGACCTGAATTTTCTGAGAAGCTCATGAAAGCCATACACACTTCCCCCCAAAAGGGCTGCATATAATCTTGGGAAGTTCAAGGTCTGGACAAGAAGCTGACGGTCCAGCGTGGCTCATTTTGAGAACGTCAGTTGCCAGCTACGCTCTCCTTTCATTTCCCTTCCTGGCCCTGCAGGTGCTCGGGGTGGGGAGTGTGGACAGCTGAGTGGACTCTGCTTCTGGACTCTGCTGATGAGCCCGGGCCTACATCTGACCGGAGCCCCGTTAAATCGTTCACCGAACACACAGCTCTCGCGCCGTGGAAGGTGCTGGCTTTGTGACGAGCCTGAAAGCGAACAGCGGCTGAGTAACAGCTCCGAAGTGCACGTCGGAGCACTGGGCGCCTCGCAGGTGTCTGCCAGCTCCGGGGCGTTCCTGAGTGAGCTCCTAGGCATGGACTGGCCA
The DNA here is from genome assembly GCF_000147115.1 of Myotis lucifugus. Classification (NCBI taxonomy): domain Eukaryota; kingdom Metazoa; phylum Chordata; class Mammalia; order Chiroptera; family Vespertilionidae; genus Myotis; species Myotis lucifugus. Next base: position 58,490 of record NW_005872170.1, read on the forward strand.
CATCAAAGGGTTTTGTCTGGACATCAGTTTCCAGCCCCTTTTGGGGGGCCCTGCGGGTTGGAAATCTCCCTAAATATTTGTAGGGAGACCCAAATTGAACAAGTTGTGTCAGTTTCCTAAGTCAGGACAGTTCCTGTCAGTGTCAATGACGGTGCCTGTGCAGGGACGACGTTTGCAGGAAGCACTGGTATTTCCTTACAGGCCTCCGTGAGTGCCCCCTGCTGGGCCGTGCTGCTCGTCCTCTGCGGGACCCACTGCGAGAACGCCACGCCCTGCTGCGCCCCAAGATTGATTTTGGAACGTCAGTGTCGCTTGTCCTTGTCCTCCTGTCACCCAAAGGGCACCTCCTGGCCTGTCTCTTGGTTGCTCTGGGCCTGCGCACTTCCTCCTCCCCAAATCTCACAGCAAATCCCAGGTAAAAGCGGGGGAGGGGGCCCACGGTGACACCCTCCCCCATCCTTCCCGTGTTTGTCAGGGTTTGGCTGGGGGGCGACTAGGGAGAGGAGAGACCTTCTTAAGGCAGCTCCTTCATCCCCTGTTGGCGCGGTGGGAGGGGTGGGGCAGCTCTCAGGGTTCCGGAAGCTCAGCTCAGGATTAATGAAACCTGACATGGGCCAGCGAGGCCTGGTGGGAAGCTGGGCCCGGCTTCCCTGCGGGGGTGGCTTCCCTCAGTGACGTCAGGAGCAGCTGTTGCCTTGGCAACTCAGCCTCGGGCACCCAGGCTGCTCTCAGGGCTCTGCTCTACTCTGCTCTAAATGAGGAGGCGCTAACAATGAATCCCTCTCCCGCGAATGTGCCAGGACCCTCGGGAGGTCCTCTCCAGGGCCCATGCATCTGGGGGGGGGGGGAGAGACAGCTCAAGGCAGAGGATAATGTTGGAAGCATCCAGGGACACGTGGGGGCCAAGAACTCTTCCTTTTCACCCCAAAACCTGTATGTTCTAGAGAAAATAAACTGCTGACCACCCTTTGACAGTTCGCCTGCCTTCGACCTGTTTCACATGGAAAGTCTTGTAGAGGCATGTCCATCCTCCAGGAGTCCTGTCCACCCCACGACTCCTGTCCACTCCTCACGAATCCCGTCCACCCCCATGAATCCTGTCCACTCCCCACAAGTCCTGCTGCAGGACGGAGGGGCTGGTGGACACCTTGAGCGGACAGCGCAGTAGAGAAGGGGAAATTCTCAATGAATATAGTCTGTTGCCCCAGGCTCACGTTATGAGTGGCTAAGGAGTATGCCAGTCACCAGAACTAGCGAATGAGGGCGAGACAGAATTTCGTGGTGGCCAGTTTCACGGTGGCCAAAGACACACCCAGGCGTTTGTGTCCCACTGACCAGAGGCTCCGCCACTGGCTGTGTGATCTCAACCCAATTAGCTAACCCCACTGAGTTTCAGTGTCTTTGTCTGTAAAATGCTAGCAACACCTGCCCCAGGGCATTTTAAGGAATAAATGACGTAACACAGGGAAAGAGCTTAGCACAGTGTCTGGCACATGACAGGGACTGAAATAAACGTGCGTTCTCCTCTTTCGGATCGTTCTTAGCCGTGCCTGGTGCAGGGCTGACCCAGTCCCCCTAGGCCTTTGCACAAATGGGGAGGAAGTGCCCCGCTGGCAGACTCGCTGGGACAAGGTCCTGCTGGCCCAGCCAGCCCAGGCGCATGGCCCGCCCCCCCTTCCCACTGCTCCCCTGTCCCGGCACCTGGGGTCCCTAACTCTGGAGTCCCCTGTGTGCAGGAGAGCCCTGTGCAGACTGGTGTTGGAGGAGTCAGAGACGTGGCATCCTCGCCCAGAGGTGCTTCCAGTGCCAACATCACGTTGGTGAGACGCAGTCTACTTGTGTAGAAAAGAACTGGGCAGCGGAGAAGCGCGTTGTCAGTTCAGAGAGGCAGAGAGCAAAGGTGTCACTTTGGACCTAATGAAATGGCCCAGCCCAGGGGTATGAGCTCTTGTCTCTAGGAAAATCGCCACCGTTTGTCTCAACACTTTGTTGTCAGCGCAGTGCGGGCAATTAATCCATGATTAATCAGGAAAGTTAATTGAATTTGTAGAACTTAGCGAGCTAGCATCGCGATGGATTAGGGTCCCCGCGGAGTTGGCGGCGGCCTCTGGTTATTTGCAGGAGCTGGTTTAGGCCTGGCGATGGATTTTCTTGTAAGCAGCGTGGCAGTTAGATGGATGGCAGTCGTGTCCAGATGAAATAGGATGGAATTAGGTGGTGTTCTGCAGGCTCTGCAATTCAATTTGTTTTCTGGGAAGGGAGTCAAGAAAAAAGCAATAAAAGCCCTTAGTTACATAAGCCTCAGACCACGGCTGGACTCACTCCTTAGGAATCCTCTCTTCTCTTCGTCTCTGCCTCCTCAAGAGCCCTTGCATCGTGCCTGGCCCAGAGTTGATGATTAACTAACTGACTGACTAACTAACTAACGGATTAACTAAATGCATAAATAAATGATTCATCCATCCATCTGTGCAATAAAGTTCAATAAAATTCCCCGTGGAAGGTACTAGGACTAAAAGTGAAAAAGCCCAGGGAGCGCGGTGTCTCAGTGGTCAGAGCGTGCACCGATGGGTCAAGGGTTCGATTCCCAACCAAGGCCACGAACCTGGGTTTCAGGTTCCCTTCTCGCTCTCCCCTCCCACCCCCATTCGGGGCATATGCAGGAGGCAACCAGTTGATGTCTCTCTCTCTCTCTCTCTCTCTCTCTCTCTCTCTCTCTCTTTCTCTCCCATCCCCTCCCTCTGCCCCTTCCACTCTCTCTGCAAAGTGATGGAAAATATACCCTCTGGTGAGAATTAACAGCAGCAACATAAAGGGGGGAGCGCTCCCAGCCTGTTCAGGGCAGCGGCCTCCCAACAAGCAGGAACAGGTTAGCGAGCAGAGAGGGAAGGGCTGGGAGACCCAGAGCGAAGGGCGGAGAGATGTGTGGGAGATAACGCAGGGGAAGTGACCTTTGAGTGGGGTCTTCAAGGGCAGATAGCCGCCCCCCCAGGCGCAGGGCTGAGGGACCCCCCGCGTGTGGAGAATGGCGGTGTGAACGCAGGAGCCTTTGATGGATGGTGTGACTTCAAGGAGCGGACCCTGTGGGAGGGCAGGGAAGTCTACGATGCCACCTTAGGGAGCCTTGACTTTACTGGGGCCTAATGGAGGCCTTTGAAGGATTTTCAGTGAGTGACAGGGTCAGACTCATGTTTTAGGAAGGATCCTGTAGGTGGATAGCAGTGGGTGGGACTCAGGGTGGCGACTCTGAATGGCAGCTACAGGCCTGGGGAGAGGCAGCGGGAAGGAGGGAGGACACGGGTGGGGGAGGAGGGAGGACACGGGTGGGGGAGGCAGGCCACATGGTGGACAAGCTAATTCCTCTGAGCATCCTCATTTTCCCGGAGCTATACAATGGGGAAAATAATTTCCGTCTCATAGGGTTATTTTGAGGTTTTGATGAAAAATTACATGCAAAAACTTCAGTATCTAGTTCCTGGCATGTAATATGCACTTGGTAAATGTTAGTTGTTTATTTACCTGGGGAGCGATGACCGGAGCCTGGTGAGGCAGCCGCTGCAGAATTGAGAGCAGGGTGTGGGAAGGAGAGCTGTGAGGAGGTGCACCAGATGCTGAGTCACGGCGCTTTGCAGAGAGCTGACAGGCCGTTTTGTGCTGACTCACTGCAGCAGTCTGCTCTGCTGGCCTCACAGCCCGCAGATGAGGCCCTGGGGTGCTTGACCTTGGGCTCCTCTGGACCCAGGCAGAGCCAGCAAAGCTCAGTTAGTCACCAGCCAGAGAGGGTTGGCCCTGGAGGAGGCAGAGGCCCTGGTGGAAGCAGAGGCCCTGGTGGAGGCAGATGCCCCTGGTGGAGGGAGGTGCCACCTCTAGGGACTGAACTGTTAGGATTTAAAGGCTCTTTGTCTCCTCCTGAATGCAAATACCCCAGTGAAAAGTAATATCATTGCGGGAAGGGACAGCCACCATCACAGTAATAAATAATAGTCATGGTGACAACTGATGTTTCTGGAGAACGGCTCTGTGCCAGGTCCTGCGACAGGCACCCTCCGCTCATTGCCTTGTTTAATGTCCGGACATCCTGGGGGGTGAATGAGGACGTGGGAGCTCAGAGAAGTTAGGGACCTGGACTAAAGGCACAGCACTCATCTTCGAGAGCAGCATGGCCGAGAGAGAGAGAGAGAGAGAGAGAGAGAGGATGGGAGAGTGAGAGAGGTGGGTGTGGTATGAGATTTGGTAGGCGTCCCTAAAGGCATTAAAGGGCAGAATGGAATCTGTATTTTGACATATTTTGGCCGTATGGACCATTTCCTCCTGAAAGTCTCTTTCCCTTCGACTCCTGAGGTTCAGCTACCTCCGGGTCCCTCCTAACCTTACCTCCTCATGGCAGCCTCTTCACTCCCCACGTGCACTCGGCGTTTCCCTTCTCACTCCACACGCTGACGGTGAGTGACCTTCTCTGGAGCCAGTGGCAGCCTCCAGTGCCAGGTACCGGTTATTTCCAGCCGACTCCCCCATGTTCTGGTCCCACGGAGCTCCCTGCTGGGTGGCTCCACTAGGAAGTGCAGCACCAGAAGTTCAGTGTATTGTGTCCTTGGTAAACGCGCACCTTCTCCTGTTTCTTCCCCTTAAATGGCGTCGTGTCCCCTTAGCTGTCCTCTGTAAGGGTGGCCTTCACTTACTTGTGCTTCCTCACCTTCCAGGATCAGTCGCAGTCTCTGCAGCATCGGCGTCGCTGACCTCTCCATGTTCATCGCTGCTCCCCATCCTCTCTGGTGCGGCCTTGGGTTAGTCCTGCCATGCTTCCCGCCTGGGTTCCCGTAACCCTTCCTGCCTTCACGCTGACAGTTATCTTCCTCAAGTCAATCTGCAGATGGGTCGTGCCACTCCCTAGTGGCTTTTTCTGGATGTGTCCTAGGCAAAGCCTTTCGAGGCCTGGCTTTGCTTACCTCCACAGCCCCGTTTCTCTCCGGTCGGCCACAGATGGCCTTTGCTTCCACACAGTACTTAGCCAAGACCCCAGCTTCCAGTGGCTTTTTGTTCTTTTTGTCCTAACTTACTATCTTGTCTTCGAGCTTTCCCAGACCTTGTTTAAAATCCTAATCTATATAACAAAAGCCTAAGCGACCCTTATGGCAGAATGACCGGAATGACTGATGGCTATGATGCGCACTGACCACCAGGGGGCAGACACTCAATGCAGGAGCTGCCCCCTGGTGGTCAATGTGCTCCCACAGGGGGAGTGCCGCTCAGTCAGAAGCTGGGCTCACGGCTGGCGAGTGCAGCTGCCATGGCGGGAGCCTCTCCTGACTCCATGGCAGCACTACCGAGCAGTGGCAGCAGGCGCAGCGGGCCGGGATGAGCACGAATGGTGCGGTGCCTGGCTCCGATTTGGGCTCCAACCTGGACGCCTGCTGCTTGGTGCACTGCTATATCCCCCAGGGGTCCTGGACTGTGAGAGGGATGTCCGACTGCCCGCTTAGGCCTGATCCTGGTGCCGTTCTCTGTAGAAGGCAGTCAGTTTGAACAACTCAGTGACTCAGGGAAGCGCAGGGAACTCAGGGTGAGCCTGCCTCTGTGCTTGACGCACCCACTCGGTGTTCGCAGGACAGACTGTGGTGGCCCAGCCCGTGCAAGTGCAGCAGCTGCTGAAGCTCAAGCAGCAGGCTGTGCGGCAGCAGAAGGCCATCCAGCCACAAGTCGACAGGCAGACATTCCCTGAGGGGTCCCGGACTGCGAGAGGGCGCAGGCCAGGCTGAGGGACTCCCCCTCCCCCCATGCACGAATTTCATGCACCGGGCCTCAAGTATTTTAATAATAGCAAACTTATGCCATTTATAGTTAATAAAATTTACATTTCCTTCAGAAAAATGCCTATATACATTAATCACACAAATGAATGGGAACATATACTGAAAAAAAAAATGAATGGGGAAATGTGTCTTAGGTTGCAAAAACATGATTTATACTTAACTTTCTAACCACAATTATAGAGTAAGGCAAAGCACACAGCTCTAAGAAAGTAAACAGTTTCACTTGTGAATTTTAATATTGTAAAAAATGGAGTAACTTGAGGATATTTTGTTCCTCATAAAACCACTGTTAACCATCCTTGGAGTATCACAGAGGTGCTGTCCAAGTTGGGGGCCATATTTAAGTGATTCAGAAGACCTCAGCATGGTGGTTTCTTTGTGGCCTGGACTCATTTTCTTCAGATACATGTTCGTATGCAAAGCTTGACTAAGATTAGACTGAATTTTCACTCACTCAATCAGAATTTTTTTCTTAAACTCAATCATTGAAGACAAGCACATTGTTCAAATACTCTAATATGGCTTCATGTGTAATCATTAGAATGAACGTAGTGACTTATTCCTGGAAAAAAGAACTAATCGCTGTCATCCAGCCCCCGTTGTTGAGGGGTTGATGGATTAAAAAATCTAAAATGTCTCTGACTTGGTTTGTAAATAATTCTGACTCATAACATAGTGCTTTTGAGAGGTTAAATGGTGAGAATTAATTTTGGCTAAAACAAAATTAAGACAGACCCTCCACTGTCTTTCATCATCTCATAAGTGGGAAAGAGAAAGTCTTCAAGGATTCAACATAGTTTCCCCTCTCTGGTCACATGGTGTTAACGCCCAATCGAATTCATTGAAAAAAGTGGTCCCATGCTGAAATAAAGGTGTTGGGTGAATGTGTAGATATTTTAAAAATATGTTTTTATTGATTTCCAGGGAGAGAGGAAGGGAGAGGGATAGAGAGATAGAAACATCAATGAGATAGAAACATCATCGATGGGCTGCCTCCTACACACCCCCTACTGGGGACCGAGCCCCCAACCCGGGCATGTGCCCTGACTGGGAATCGAAAGGTGACTTCTTGATTCATGGATTGACACTCAACCACTGAGCCACAGCGGCCAGGGCTGTGTGGCTATACCAATTACCATTCTAGGCCCATTGCTAGGGTTACTTTTATTAGTTGTATGATCTTAGGCAAAACTCTTATCTTCTTTGAGCCGCAGCTTCTTCATCTATAAAAGGACAATATTAGTAATCATACCCCCGTCACAAGTCCGCTGAGGTGTACATGAGTTTACACAAGGAGAACGCCTGGCACGTGTAGGTCCTCGCTCAGCCCCGTTGCCGCTAACGCAGACATGCAGACATGTGCACAAAACACGTGGGCTCAGACACAGGAAGAGAAATGTGGCTTTCACAGGGGCAGGAAAACTGTCAGGCAGTTCACCAGGAAGTGATGCCATCCTGGCTCAGGCAGGCAGGTGGGCTTAAGGCAAGACTCCTCATTTTTGGTGATCATCAGTATATTTCATTTTATATGCTAGTTGGCTGCGGGCCAGCCACGACATCTTATAAGAGTTTGATGAAAATGCGTAATTCTGGTTCTTCGGATTCCTCCTTCCCACCCCGCCTGGCACTGTTTGCAGGAAGAGCTGGCGAGGACCTTTTGTGAACTCGTTCCCAGAAGCATGTCCGTAAGGCTACGACTTATAGCACTTTTATTTCGTGGCGGGAGATGCAAGGTCACTTCTCTTTGAAGGAACTAGAGGTGCGTGGGGAGGGGACTGAGGCTGATGGGTCAGGGCCAGGAAAGAGTGAGGATAAAATTAGTTGAAATATCTGGCACCATTTTCAAAATTAAGCTGTGACGTTCAGACTCAGACACCCAGATTCCCTCTGAAGTCTTAGGTTGCAGGTTCCGGGCGGTGGTCCCTGAGGCCCAGGGCAGGCAGGCTCCGCCTGGAATGAGCTGACCAGGCAAGTTGGTGTTTGGCAGCCTGAGGCTTCTGGGCACAGCTCTGAGGAGTGGAGGGTCCAGAGCCGGACAGGGAGTGGTCAGGCCCATGCCGGGCAGGAGTGGGCACAGCATCTGAGCGCCCACGTGCCAGCCCAGCTCTGCGGAGCTCACTGATGGCAGCCAAGTCACTTAACCTTTTCATTTCTCATGTGGGGCTGGGCTCCTTGCCTGTGTTTCAGACAGGGTGGCTCCGAGGCTCACGTGGTGTCATTTCCATGAAGAACCCTGGAGAACGAGAGAGCACAGCCCAGGCGCAGGACACTTCCGGCTCCAAATGACATCTGGCTGCTGGAAGGAGAAAATGGGGTTGGACATGTCCCCGAAAGGGCAATGTGACAGGTGGAGGGGCGTGGGGAGCAGAGGGGCGGTTTTGGGAGGCGGCTCTGCGCCCAGACCTGGTGGGAGCTGAGGCTGCGGTACAGGCGCGCATAGCGTGGCCTGTCGTTAACCTCCCTCGGTCTCGTGCCGTCCACTGTGAAAGGGGAAGAGAAGATATCACCCCATGGCGGTGAGGATGAAGCGGAAACGTAATGGTGTGCTTGTCGCGTTGGAAGGCCTGGCTGTTGGCAGCATGGACGTGGCGCGGGGCTGGGGTCTGGGAGGTGGAGGGTCAGGCACAGGCGGTCTGGCTCCGAACTGGAAAGGCAGCCCTCGGTTGGCTAGGCTTTCTGTGACTCGGGTGTATTATCTTCACAGCTCACGGTTTCATGGGACATTTGTGCAGATGAAATTGATCAGCAGCGGGAGGAAAATAGCCGTTGCCTAGGCAACCAGCTGATGACTCATCCTGCTTTGAAGCTGCAGAAGCCATGAGACTGCAGTAATTTTCCAGATGCATAACCTGCCCTCCCCTCTCTCTCCCTCCCTCTCTCTGTTTCCCACTCTCCATCCTTCATTCCTCTCTCTGCACCCACCTTCCCGCCCCTCCCACGACCTCACCCCGCACCCTGCAGGCTCCCTGCGGGGCCCGCCGGGGGTCCTGGGCCCTCTGGAGCAGGCATGCAGACCCCACCCTACCGGTGCTTTGTGGCTGAATCGGTGGCTGCTTCTGGTCTCCACACCAGGAAATGGCCTGGCTGCACCAGCCTCGGAGGCCTGAGCCCCTGAGACCCGCTTCCTCTCAGGGAGCTGACCCGGCGCGGCCCTGCCTCGGGCCCGCGGAGCAGCGCCGTGAGGAGAGGGGTCAGCTCCCAACCTCCAAGCAAAGCTGCGCAAATGATGCTCAAAGGACCAAGCTCCCCTCTGGCAGCCTCTCTCCCTCTTGTTCATCCTTTCCCCACTCACAACCTGGGGTCTGGTGTTCCAGAACCTTCTTAATTGTCCATCACAGTTCTCTCTGTAACGCAAAGTAATAGAAGCTTAAACCACTCCTCTTCCAAAGGCACCCTCATCTTAAGAAGGGGTGTGGGCGACCCCAGGACAAAACCTGTCTCCTGTCAGGTGCCGGCTGAGGCAGGGCCTGGGCTGTGTCTGCGGGAGGGACTTTCTCTGCACATCAAGTGCGCACTGTGTTCCTGCTGATGCCGACTTACACTTTAATGCCGGATATGCATTGGTGCCTCAATTCTGTAACCCACCCCCATTCATATACGTATGCGCTGCATTCACACACATGCCTGCACACACATGCCTGCACACATCACACACCATCTTGGGCAGCAGCAGCAGCAGCTGATGGGAAACAACACCCCCTGCCCCCCACTGGTGATGAAGGCTGGGGGTCTACTCACTTTTATTTTATTTGTTAATCCTCACCCGAGAATATTTTTCCATTGATTTTTAGAGAGTGGAAAGGGAGAGGAGAGACAGACAGAAACATCGATGTGAGAGAGACACATCCATTGGTTGCCTCTGACTTGCACCCTGACCGGGGCCAGGGATCGAGCCTGCAACTGAGGAACGTGCCCTGGATTGGAATTGACCCCAGGACCCTTCAGTCCGAGGGCCGGTGCTCTATCCACGGAGCCAAACCCACTAGGGCTCTACTCACCTTTATCTATTGGCTCACGTCAGGCCTCCACTCTGTGCAGAACGTGCTGTGGGCCGTGGACTGGGGGCCCCACGCTCTCTGAACAGCCTGTAGTCAGAAGGGAGTCAGGCAGGCAGACCACCCTCGGAGCTGCCCCGGGCCCTGTGCCTGGGTCCCTGGCTCAGCTGGCTCAGGCCCACGAGGTCTTGCCGTCGCACCACACTGATGTTCCGCCTTGGGGGCCGCCAGGCTGCAGAGCCACCGGCACAGACATGCTCCGTCCTGCATCCTGCTTTGGAGAACGCGCTCCTCTGGTCCAGCTCTCGGCCCCAGAGGGACCCCTGCTGTCCTCCCAGCTCCCGGAACGCGTGTTCCGCAGAACAGTCTTCTGAGCCCGGAGCCCAGGACGGTGCCCGCCAGCCATCTGCCTGGTGCAGGCACAGCCTCCGAGGAGGCTCCGCCATGACAGTCCCCGATGACGGCTGTCATCCTGCCGGGCCCCACGTGCAGAGTGGGAGCCGCCTTCCCCACCAGGCAGCCCGGGCATTTTTGAACAGAGTGTATTGTTCACTAATTTATTTGTTTACTGGGCAGCTCCTCTATTCAGTGAGGATGACATGAGCACCGATGGAGTGCTGGACACTGGAGTTGCAATCGGGAGCAAAGCAGATGGTCCTCCCAGCATGGAGCTTGTCCTCTGTGGGGGTGGCAGGATCCTGGGATAATCTGACAGCAGCGTGCTCACCAGAGGGATGGGAGCCCCGAGGCCATAGGCAGGGACTCTGGTTCGGTGCGGGTGGGGCCATGGAAGTCCAGGGAGGCAGGGACCAAAGCGTCTAGTTGGCTGAGCAGGCGTGGTGGGCAAGAGGGAACAGCATTAGGGGCAGAAGGAACAGAATGCATAGGAAAGCGCCCGAGGTGAGAGGGACCGTGTGGGGAAGGGGGCGTGAGAGTCCAGTGAGGGGGACACGGGCATGAGAAGGGGCCCACGGGGCTGGCAGATGGAGCGTGGCTTCCAGGACTCGAGTGCAGCTCCTACGGAAGCAATGACCCTTTCTTCCTGCTCCTCCCCACATCACACACCTTCCTGTCCCTTTTTGGGGTGTGTGGGGGGGTCGTTATTTAACTTGGTCTTTCTCAGGAACTCCATCTGCTGAGGAGCAAAACTTGCAGTTTCCAAGCTCAGTGTGAAATGAAAATGAGCAGCCCTTTTTGAGCAAACAAGCTTAGATTCAGCTCCCACCACCCGCAACTCTTCAAGACGGCTCCTAGGAGGCCGGGGAGGCTCCTGGCTGACCCGGTACTTGTGGCATCAGGGACAACGGGGCCTCGGGCCCTGCAGGGACCTGGACTATCCTCGCCTCTTTCGGGTCACCCCAGCCCTGCCCTGCTTCTGTTTTGTCCCCCAAATGGCCTTTGCAAGGGGGACCTTCTCTGTGCTGTGTGGAGCCCTGCGGTCTAGGCAGCCAGTCTTGATTCTGAATTAAGAAAAGGCGTCCCTCGCACGCTTGCTGCAAAACCTCATTTTGAAAGTGGGAATCTGGATGCGAACCCCCTCCCCCTTGGCGCCCCTCCCTCACAGCCCCTCTTTCCCCACAAGTGGCTGCTCTGGCCGTGGGGGGAGAAGTGGCCTTTTGGTGAAGGCAAACGAGAAAAGTGTACGTGGGTGTGTGTCTGTTTCAAACCCGGGTTCCCGTTCCTGCACTATTTTAAGGACTTGGAGTTCTTTTCCCCGAGATCTTTCAGAAACCTCGGAAGCCTTTTCAGCAAGGGGGCGAGAGATTCAGACCCGCGTCTTCGTAGAGATGGTGGAGGCTGCGAGAGAGTGGACTGGGGCAGGTCTGTCATCAGCTAGACCAGTGGCAGTGAAGGGGCCAGAGAGGTCTAGGGGGTGGGGGGCAGGATAGGGGAGGGGTCAGGTGTGGGGTTCAGGAAAGGTAGGTCTGCAGAAAGCACCTCAATCTCTGCTTTATGTGGCTGCAGAGATTTGGGGAGCATTGGCTGATGGGGGCATCAATAACAAGCGCCCCAGATTTAGAGAGCGGGGGGGGGGGGTGAGGGGTGTAACATAGTCCATAGGGCGTTTGCATGGAAAGGGTCTTGGGAAGTGCCATGGAGCAGCGGGTGGGCCCAGGGCCGTGATAGAGGGCGTTTATTGTAAGAGGGTCCTTCTCATCAAAGACAGACAGCCCTGAGCCCCTCTGCAGGTACAGTCCCCAGGCCGTGACGCGGGGGCAAGGACGTGCCAACGGCTCCTTCCAGCCGGGACAGTGAACTCGTGAGCATGAGCTCAGGCACCTGGGAGTCCGGCAGAGACCACTGCAGCCTTGCTAACGAGAGAGAGAGAGAGAGAGAGAGAGAGAGAGAGAGAGAGAGAGAGGAGTTCATTGGATGAAAATAAACACTTGAAAAGCACAGTAATTTTAAAGCTTCTAAAGCAGTTGCTCTGGTTTGGTCTGGGAGGAAAACATTAAGATGAGAAATTGCAGATTGAAAAATGAAGACGGCTAATGCTAACGACGAGAACCGTGTGGCGAGAAACCGCCGAGAACAGCATGTGCACGCCCTCCGTGGCTGCCACATCTTGGTGCGTGTGGTCACGTTCCGTGGGAACACGTCGCCCGTTTCTGGTGGGGAAGAGTGATAGGGGCAGAAATAGAATGTGGGGAACCAGCTAGAATTGTAAGAAATATGGATTGTGCTCTGTTAACCGTGACGGTTCTGTTCTGATTAAAGAAGGCACAGTCTCACCGGCTGGCAGCCCCACTGAGGGCCTGGGAGCTCCCCCGGTAGTGCAGCCCTCCCTCCCCATCTGGGAGCTGCCTGTGATCATGGAAAGATGAGCAACTGCTGCAGGAACCAGAGCCGCCAGCCCCTTTGAAGACCCCCAGCCCGTTTGCACACCCGCAGGCCTTGCAGCCCCCCAGCCGGCCTCCCTGTGAACTGCCCATCTGGCACTGCCTTTGGCGACTTCCCCATGTCATCTTTGTCTTGTACCCCATAGAAGCAGCTGGCTTATGGGGGTTGGGGCAGAGCAGGTTTTCGTGGCTGACCTGCTGTTCTCCATGCTGCCGCAGGATTGGAATAAACGCTCATAATGATTCCACCTTTCTCTGCTTCATCGGCTTCAGTGGTGACAGGCAGCCCGGACCCATTGATTGACCAGTTACACTCGGAGTTCAATAGGATGAGTTAGCTATAGGATGAGTCTTTCTTCCTTCCTCCCTCCCTTCCTTTCTCCTGCAATCCGTATTTTGCACTCCTGAAAGAACAACTATGTAACAAAATAAAAAGTATATTCCAGATAATTTTGAAAAGAAAAAAAAAGATACTGGTACTTTGTACTGAGTTCAAACCCTTCCCTCTTTCCTCTGAAATTGTTTTTCTGATTTTAACAGCGAATCATATCCATGGTGGAGCGCGTGGAGAATGAGGGGTTGCAAAAGAAGAAAATAAAATCCCTCGATCCTACCGCGGAGACAGCTGCTCTTAACGTTTCGCGGCTTTTCTCTCCGCTTTTTCTCCCAGGCACACTTTTAAACAAAGTCAGAAAATTGGCACTCTACAGTATGTTAGTTTGAAAGCCTCTTTAAAAAATTAATATTCTATCAGGAGCATTTCCCATGCCATCAAATAGTTCTGAGAGCAGAGTTTTATTCGGATACATGTTATTCTGTGACTTTGCCATACACCATGTTGGGCCATCTTCCTGTCGTCTAGCCTTCAGGGCTGTCGCCTGTGCCCTCGGCCCCGTGCTTTCTCTGCTTCCCTGAGATGTCACCCCGACCCGTGCCTTCCTCTCCCGTTGGTGCCGCTCCGCTGTCCATGGCCTCTTTCCCGCGCCTTCCCACGCCTGCAGGGACACGCACTTTGAAGTGTGCGTTAGTTCGCTAGGGCTGCCAGACAAGAAACCAGTCTGGGCGGCCTAGACAAGACATCTGTTCCTCACAGTCACGGAGGCCCAGCCTGCGGTCAGGGGGGCAGCAGGCTGGTTCTTAGGCCTCTTTCCGGGCCTCGTGTGGCTGTGTTCTCCCTGCGTCTCCGCATGGGCCTCCCTCTGTGTGTGTCTGTGCTAATCTCCTCCTTTTATGAGGACGCCAGCCTCCAGGGCCCACCCTGATGACCTCACTTGACCTTCATTATTTCTTTGAAGACTCTGTCTCTAAACAGGGTAAGAGTCTGAGTGTCTGGGGCTTAGGACTTCACACTGGGCTTTCGAGGGGGATACATTGCAGCCCAAATAAAGTTCCGGTCGTGACATTGTACTTGCTGCACCAAAGGGTCTGGGCTAGGATTTAAAAGTGTGTATTACTCTTGTTGTGGATCGTCATGTGTAAGCATGACGATAAGAGCCTTCTCTTTTTAAACATGGCAAGGTGTTTATTTTTGGTGAGAACTGACTTTGAAAGGTACTGTGACCCCAGAGTAGGCTCTGGAACCTGTATAGTCATCCTTCCTGCATCCCCCTGCTCTTTCCACCCCATCCATCACAGTCAATATCAGTATCTATTTTTTCCTTATTTATTTATAATGTACTAGAGACCCGGTGCACAGATTCATGCACAATTAAAGGAAATTAATTAGAAGGTGGCTGGTGGGGCGGGACTGGGCAAGATGGGCTGGACATGCCCAGGAGCCAACCTCCTACGGTCCCTCCCCGGCGTCTGCGGAGTGAACGAGGTCCCTCTGGCAGGTGGGGTCCCTTGGCCTGGCCTGCGGGGATCGGGCTGAAACTGGCTCTCTGACATCCCCTGAGGGGTCCCGGAGTGTGAGAGGGCACTCTGCAAAGTTGCTGTCATACAGGGTGTGGAACGCAAATGCAAGTGTGCAGTAAAGCAGGTTCAGGGCCGACAGTGCCCAGCAACAACATAACCCACGGCCAAAGGTGGAATCACGTGGCCCCGCAAGGAATCAGGCTCCCTCCTCTCTGGTTTCAGGGTGCGTCACCTGAGAACCGCTGCTGCCAAGTCACTGCAGCTCGGCAGCTCCTGTGCTGAGTGTCTGCCCCCTGGTGGTCAGTGTGCATCGTAGCGACCGGTCAGATGGTAGGAGGGACACGTAGCATATTAGCCTTATATATATATAGGTTTTTATTGATTTCAGAGAGGAAGGGAGAGGGAGAGATAGAAACATCAATGATGGGAGAATATCATTGATCAGCTGCTTCCTGCACGCCCTCTACGGGGGATCTAGCCTGCAACCCGGGCATGTGCCCTTGACTGGAATCGAACCCAGGACCCTTCAGTCCACAGGTCAACGCTCTATCCACTGAGAAAAACCAGCTAGGGCTTTTTTCCTTTCAAAAATGATCTGAGCAAAACCAGCTAGGGCTTTTTTCCTTTCAAAAATGATCTGGGATATACTTAAAAACATTTTTTAAAAATCCTCACCTACGGATATTTTTCCTTGCTTTTTTGAGAGAGTAGAAGAGAGGGAGGGAAGTGGGGGAGAGAGAGAAACATCAATGTGAGAGAGACATAGCGATTGGTTGCCTCCCACATGACCCCAACAGAGGGCAGGGATCTAACCCAACCCACAACCCAGGTACATGCCCTTGACCAAGAATCAGACCTGCAACCTTGTGGTGCATGGGCCTATGCTCTAACTGCTGAGCCATACCAGCCAGGCCGAAATATACTTTTTATTTTGTTACATAACCATTTTTTCTTTTTCAGATGGAAAGAATGGATTGCAACATGTCTTAAGCCAGGTGTAGATATTTCCTCCTGAAGTATTATGGGATATGGATAAATATTATCAGTATCTCCTTGATGTATCTCCTTCTATCAAAACCCGTTCTCAGTATCTGCAGCTTATTCACACTAGAGTGTTAATATCCAATACCCACTTCAAACGTTTTTCTCTGCTTTCTGGTTCATTTTGCCAGAGACCAACGCCTAAGCCAAAGGAATCAGCATGCTGTAAGGCAGGGGTGGGAGCGTCTGGCCCGAGAAAGCATTTGGTCTGGCCCTGCCAAGGCATTAGGGGTGAGTTAAGTAAACGTTTGACCAAATACAGCAGGCTAATTTTGAAGGTGATAATACTGCATGGCCCGTAAATGATGTTATAAATATCCAAATGGCCCCGGGCAGAAAAAAGGCTCCCCACCCCTGCTTTAAGGGCATGTCAGGGACCAGCAAGAGGATGAAAAGGTGTTTTTTAAAGTCCTGTGGATCCAGCACCGTGGGTGCCACCCCAGGCAGACAACCACGTGCTCACCGTTCATGGTGGGAGCTGCTCAGAACTGCTGAGAACACGGGTGAAAGCGACGCTGGCTGAACGGGGAAGGTCCCTTTCATCTGGGTGACGTTATTCTCTAGCCCTATTTCCACTTACCTGTGTTGCTAATAATGATGCTGTGATCCTTGATGTGAGGCAGCGTGGGCTGGCTCCCTTGTTCAGTTCTAGATTCTGATCTGCCTGCCCTAGTTTCAGAAGAATTAACATCTCCTGCATAGTAATACTATTAGGACCGAGCAACATTTGAGTTGGTTGGAGAGCGGGGAGCGCAGTTCACAGCGGTTTCCTGCCTCTGCAGAGCTGTCGCTGTCAATCACGTTGTCTGCCAGCTCCGGTCTGAAGGTCGTGACTTGTCTGAGGAGCAGACACGTTGTAAGTTAATACCGATCAGGACTCCAAGGGAGGGGCCTGGCCCCAGAGCAGTGGTTCTCAACCTTCTGGCCCTTTAAATACAGTTCCTCATGTTGTGACCCAACCATAAAATTATCTTCGTTGCTACTTCGTAACTGTAATGTTGCTACTGTTATGAATCGTAATGTAAATATCTGATATGCAGGATGGTCTTAGGCGACCCCTGTGAAAGGGTCGTTCAACCGCCAAAGGGGTCGCGACCCACAGGTTGAGAACCGCTGCCCTAGTGCATCCTCGAGATTCAGTGTCTGGAGGGAGGACGGGCTCCGTGCCTCTTCCTTTCGTAGATTTGAAAAGGCGTCTGATTCACTGAGCAGGTCCTTCGCAGTCCACACACGCCAGTCTGTCAGGGCCTCGCGATGGTTTCCACACAGCCTCCTCAGCACGGCAGAGAGAGCAACTGGGATCTTCCCATCAGCCTCTGCAGCGCTCAGGATCAGCCGCTCAGGGAGGGAGTGGGACCACGTTCCACTAAAAGGACACTTAGCTTTACTCCGAAGGCGGAGCTAGAATGGTCGCCAGCTCCAGAGATGACGCTGCGGGCAGGGGTCGGACGCGCTTCGCTGGAGGCTAAACTTCTGTCTTGATGCGAGAGAAGTCGCAGCTCAGTTGTGACTGCTGAGTGTGATGGAGGTGACATCGCGTGGCCCTTCTGGAGGACCCCTGAGAAGGTGTTCCTGGGGGTCTAGTTTACATTTAGCTGAAGATGAAAGTGTGGTTTCTGGACCGGCTCCTGGGAGTTTGCGGTTTAGTGTAGAGCCATGTTTCTCAAGGGGGCGCTTTTGTCTGCGGCATTTCTGCACGTGGCGACAGGAGGTTATTGTCATCTGGGGCAGTGGTCGACAACCTTTCGGACCTCGCGGACCACCAGTCTTCCGCGGACCGCTGATCTAGTGGCAGCGGCCAGGGAGGCTGCTGAACACCCACAGCACAGAGGGCAGCCCCGCAGGAAGGTATCGGTGCAGTGTGGTGGCTGAGGCCGAGAGGCCCAGGTGGCTGAGATTCTGGGCTGTCACTCAGTGGGTGGGACTGACAGGCACTAGCCGCTCTGTGGTGTCCTCTGACGGCACCAGGATCCCGTGCTGGGAGCGAGCAGAAGATCCTCCTGCTCCTCAGAGCGTCAAGTTCAGGGGGAGAGCTAGACGTTACCCTGTCCTGCCAACAAGTGCAAGACCGCATGGTGACTCGGTGACACGTGTGTGCAAGGGAACAGCCAGGCTCGGTGACACGTGTGTGCAAGGGAACAGCCAGGCTCGGTGACACGTGTATGCAAAGGAACAGCCAGTCTTGGTGACACGTGTGTGCAAAGGAACAGCCAGGCGCCACGTGAAGGCGGTTTAGTTTTACTCCGAGAGCCGTGAGAGGCAACCGGGGGTTTTAGGAGATCAGTGTGTGTTTTGAAAAGAAGTTTCTGGACAGAGTGAGGGTGGGCACAGGCCGGGGGAGCTCGTTTGGAAGAGGGGAGACCAGTGTCCTGGACATCATGTGACACATTTGGAATTGCGGGGGCGGTAAAGGGCTGGACATCACTGCTGTGGCTTCTGAGGAACGTGTGTCCCGACCCCGAGCCAGCGGAACGCGGCACCGGATGGGGAGGGGCTGACACTATCCGAGGATCCTTAATGCGGTCACAGCCACTGCTGGCCACGGTCAGGCTGGCAGAGGGTTTTCTAGATGGTTCCACATCTCCGAGCCAGAAGCAAAGAAGCATCTCAGCGTCAACGTCACTGTTGGAGCCAAGAAGTAAACCCACTGCCCCAGGTCCCATGCGAGCTGCTTGCTGAGAGGGAGGAGACTGGCTGTGAGGGCTCACGACCACCCGGGCCCATCCTGCAGAACAGGCGCACCTGCTGAGCGTCCTGGCTTCGCAGCAACTACATCTGCCTCAGGCCTCCCTCTCCCACGGCTTCCCTGGTGTCCCAGGGGCTCCCAAGGGCTCCCCATTTCTGCGGGTGCCTGGGATCGAAAGCTCCGGAATCCTGCCTCTCCTGCATTTTGTGTGTGTGGCACAGCCTTTACCGGAAGCTGCCAGCCTGCATCCCTGCGCTGTGCAGTGAGCCTGGGATCAGGCTCCTGAGAAGGTCAGAACCGAGACATTTGGGGGAAAAGTGTGTCGCAGGCCCTGCATTTAGAAGACTGACAGATGAGCTGGGGAGAGCTGGTTCTCTTGGTTGCCACAGAAACCAAACCGAGCTGGATTTAGCGTTAAATTACAGGGTACATGCAGGGACAGAGCCAAACATTGGTGTACCATTGCTTTCTTCTTCCCTTTTCAAATTGAACCTCCTCTGGAGGCAGTAGCGACACGGGGGAAGCTGATGGGGCAGCAGCAGATGTACCCAAGGAGTGGGGGTTCTGGAAGCTTCATGAACGGCAAGGACGTAGACTTCCACCCAAGGCAGGATTGCTGTCTGAGCATCGCCCTCCCTCCCAGGCTCTGGGTCCTGCCAATCAGGAGACTCCAGGAAGGACAGTGAGGAGAACTGGGTGGAGTCTGGAGCGCTGGCGTCCCACAGAGTGGCCACTGGCCACGTGTGGCTGCTGAGCCCTGAGGCTGGTTAGTTCGAACCGAGGTGAGCTATCAACATGGACCGCAGGCCAGAGTTCAAAGCTGAGGATGATAAAAATGTAAAGTATCTCATTAATTTTTAGTGTTGAGTCCGTGTTGAAATGATGGTATTTTGGACCTCGGTTAGACAGGATATGTTACTAACACTGATTCCACCTGTTTCTTCTGGCCGTTTTGTAATGTTGCTCCTGGAAAATGTCAAACTACACACGTGGCCCACATCGCAGCCCTGTTGGACGGCTGGTTCAGGGCCGCTGTTCGATGTTGGGTCGACAGTAGCTCGGTGCTTCCTGTGTGTGAGGCCCAAGTACCTTACTGTCTCCGTTCGTCCTCCCTTTTGCCATCAGTGGGCACGTTCACTGTGCCCATTTTACAGGCGAGGAAAGTGAGGCAGAGGCTGTGTGCGGCTCTGTGGGCTGGGGAGCCTCCTGGGTGGGGATGTGGCACTCGGTGCTCTCCCGTCTCCGGCAGCCACACTTCCAAGAGGCTTTGCGGGGGGTGAGCCGAGAGCAGAGACAAGCACAGTTCACCCCAGGTCTTCCTCCTTCATTTCAATGTGTGACCATCCAGAA
>NW_005872170.1:80082-81146 GCF_000147115.1 Myotis lucifugus
GATACAGGCCAAGTGAGACCTCTGCAGTTCTGCAGGCACCAAGGGGCCGCAGCAGAATGGCTGGTCACGACTGCTCCAGGCACAGCTGTCCCCTCCCGGACGGGCCCTGCAGGCCGCAGCACTGACCACATGCACGTGCTCAGCCCCGCCCTACGACCTTGGCGCCCACGGCAGCACCCGCAACGGGGCGTCTCCAGGTCCCAACACTGGCTGCCCGTCTGGGCTTCAGAGCAGGAGAGGGGAGTCTCTGGGTCTCTGGGTGTGGCAAGCATGCCTGACACTTACCACAGGGCCCTGTGGGCGGAGACTGTCCCCGGGAACAGGGTTCGAGGAGAGCCCTGCTGGGGGAGCTGGGCTTTGCAGGGCAAAGCTGCACCTGCTCAGAGAGAAGACCCCGACCTGGGTTTCTTCTGAAGAGTCTTAGACAGAAGTGAGCAAGCAAACAAAACCCAAAGCAGAACTCACACTAACCTCGTAACGAAGCGAGGAGCCACTGGGCTGGAACTCGAGGGACGCGAAGTGGTTGGTGTGACTGGAGGCTGCTGCTTCTCTCTGGTCCTCAGCTCCCCTTAGATCATCAGTAGTAATGACCCTGCCGACTTCTTTTAGCACCACGTTCAATAGCATGTAACCTGTGTGTGTGTGTGTGTGTGTGTGTGTGTGTGTGAGAGAGAGAGAGAGAGAGAGAGAGAGAGGAGAGAGGGGCCAGCACACAAGGCAGAATGGAAGCACGAGTTCTTGGGGATTGAGGACACCCCCTCACTGATTTCCGCTTCAATCACTAAAGCTCAGAGTGACCACACCCAGTGAAAACGGCCGGACCCTCGTCCTCTGGGAACTGAGGCAGCTTCCCTGGAAGTGCCCGAGCCAACATCCATGTGCCTGTGACCTTCACATAGTGGCTGGGATGGCCACGCGCCTCCCCTCAGAGCCCAGATCTTCTGGCTTCAGGGGGTGGGGGACAATTTCAACAAACCAAGTGCCAACGGGAGACAGGCCTGCTTTGCTGCTGGCCCTGGCTGTGTTCATGGAGGAGAGGAGAGGAGAGGAGACGAGGCGGGTGA
>NW_005872170.1:81246-82027 GCF_000147115.1 Myotis lucifugus
ATGCTACACCGCTAAGCGGCGTGGCAGTTCCTCAGCCTTCGGACATGAACTGAGCACCTACTGTGTGTGGGCGAGGCTCTGGGATGCCGGAGCCAGACAGGGTCTTTGCTCTCAAGGAGCTCACTGACCAGCCACGAGAAACAGAGCCTGTGCTTCCCAACAAGGAAAGGAAAGCTCCCAGGGCTCACAGGAGGCAGCCGCCCCGGCCTGGGCAGGGCAGTCAGTGGGGAGGATGCTTTGCAGAGGGAGGGAGGCTAGCCTTGCCTGTGCTGTGCCCCAGCACCGGATGGTCACCGGGCTGTCCTGTCGAGGGTTTTGTTTGGCAGGAACCTGCTCTGACTCTGTCCCTGGAGGCTTTGGGGACCAAGGGTTCCAGGCCACTCAGTGAGGCGCTCTGGTGCACACCAGCAGCTGTGATGTGGAGGCTGCATCAGCGCCCGGGCGGGAGGCTGCAGCGTTGGGAGCACAGGCCAGACAGGCTCCAGGACTCAGGCGCCAGGCCCCAGGCCCCAGGCTCCAGGCCCCAGGCCCCAGGTCCCAGGCCCCAGGCCCCAGCTGCCACAGGGTGAGCTGAGCTGCCATAGGGTAAGCTGAGCTGCCACAGGCCGAGCTGCTGACTCATGCATGCAGCCCTTGCTTCAGCAAGGAGAGCAGCCCTGGGAATGCTTTCTGCCATTAAAGGGGATGTGACGTGCCTGGAGGCCACAGCGATCCTAAACAGCAGCCACACAGAGTGTTCCCATCAGAGTCTCGGGAGAATCTCTCATCAGCCTGGGAAGGT
>NW_005872170.1:82143-98571 GCF_000147115.1 Myotis lucifugus
GTCTTCGAAATTCATAAGACAACAGCTCCCTTTTCTAGAGGTTCAATCTCCCGCCCCCGCAGGAGGCCCCTTCGCCGCATAGGGACAGTCTGTGAGACGTGGTGTCCGTTGGTGATTTCACGGCCTTGCAAGGTCATGGGATGTCATGGTCTGAACGGACCTGAGCACACGGCCGGGTTAGCCCGCTCATTACTGTCCCCTCCCTCCGCCTGGGTGCTCAGTGCCTTGTCGGTGCAGAATGCAGACAAAGATTTATCGAAGTTGCCTTTGTTTAGCAACTGGCTGCTTTATTGTGGCTTTAATTTAGCCGAGTACTAATGACTGTGTGTGTGGGAGGCTGGCTTCGCAGATAATAAAGCAGCTGTGTGTCTACGTTTAACTCCTTCATCCCATCACCTCCCTTGGCCGATCCTTTTCCATCAGCCACAGAAATCGCTGAGACCTGCTGGTCCCGGGCGCTCCTGACGCTCCGGATTCAGACTGAGAAGACCAGGGAGACCAGTCCCGTCGCCAGCGAGCGTGCAGGGGCAACGCAGCCATCTGCAGGGGAGGAGTGGGCGTGGGCTCTGCGGTTTGGCTGACCCGAGCCTCAGTTTTACCATCTGTAAAGTGGAGATGATGACCCTGACTGTGCGGCGTGGCTCTGAGACATAGAAATGCTAGATGTGAGGGTCTGACCTCTGGAAGGCATTACGTTTATTATTTTATTTTTATATTTTTGTTAATCCTCACTTGAGAATGTTTTTTCCAATGTTTTTCTGAGAGAGTGGAACAGAGGGAGGGAGGGAAGGAGGAATGGGAGAGAGAGAGAGACACATCGACTACACATAGATGGGTTGCCTTCAGCGTGCACCCTGACTAGGGCAGGAAGCGAACCTGCAACTCAGGTACGTGCCCTCGATCAGGAATTGAACTCACAACCCTTTGGTACGGACGGGCTGATGCTCTAACCGCTGAGCTACCGGCCAGGGCCCATCACCACTATTCTAAGAAGGTGATACCATGAGGGCGTCTGTGACTGCGGACCAATAGGCCTGGGAGCGTCAGGGGTGGTCAGGAAGGCTCCCCAGAGAGGAGGCTTCCGTCCCTGTTAGGAGGACGGAGAACAGTGTGCCTCCATTTCTGACTCTGTCTCCCCCGGGCTGACCTGCCTGCTCTCTGCAACCCTAGCTGTTGGGCCCACGGAGAGCGGGGAGCCTGCTGCCTCCGGGAAAGGGACCCTGGCCGAGACTCCACCCCCTCCCCCAGCTCCTGGGGGTCCTTCAGCTCTGCAGGGACGAGGGAGCGCTCGGGGTGCAACACCAGGCCCAGTGGGAACAGAGAGGAGGAGGAAGCTGCCAAGGACCATGACCTCGGAGGCAGCTGGGCAGGGGCAGGGGCAGTGGGAGGGGTGGGTTTGGGGGGAGTGTTGTAGAGCATGGCCTGGCCACCTCCTCACTGGGCCACCTCCTTGCTGGGCCACCTCCTCGCCCATCCTCTGTCAGGCTGGTGATTCGCCCCCATGCAGACGCCCACAGTCTCTTGTAGACAAGCCTGAGTTAGATGGTCCTTGTTTTCAATTGAGCCCAGGACAGTCATTTCTTGGGAAGTGCAAAGGGACGCAGAACCTGATGGGATGGAGAAGGAGCAGGAGGTCGATGGGCGCCCGAGGGAGGGAGGGAGGGAGGGTGGGAGGGAGGGAGGGAGAGAGGGACACTGCTCTCTGCTTGGTTTCTGAGGAGGAGACGGTGGGAGCAGGACGGTCAGCAGGGCTGGAGGGGACGTCCTTGCTGGAGATCAGCGTTCATTCTCCCTCCGTTCACTCCCCTCCCCACAGCATCTCCTTCTCCCTGGAGCCTCTGCCGCAGCCTCACCTCTCTGGGCGGGTCCACCATCCTGCCTGCCAGGCCCAGAACTCTTCGTGCCTCTGCCTCCAGGAGAGCAGGGGCTGTGTGTGCGTGTGTACGTGTGCGTGTTTTTTTTTTGTGTGTGTGCACGTGCATGTGTGTGTGTGTGTGAGGGGGCAGTGTCTCCCCCCAGAGCGGATGTGCTGGAATTGCCCCCCACCTGCAGTTCTGCATCAGGGCTTGCAGACAGCTCTCTCATTGGAGGACTCTTAATGTCTTTACTTCCTTGCATTAAGTTTGCCCTTTGGCCCAAGTGCCTGATGGCCGGGCGAGTCCTGGAGTCTACCTTGTACAGGCCTCCTACTTGGGTCCTCCTACGGCTTGTTCCCAAGACAGCCTCTCAGGCCTGTCTCTGCCCCTCGCCCCCCCCCCCCCCGCCACCTTTCTGCCACTGCCAGGCCCTGTGGGCTCAGGGGCTGCCTCTCTCCCTTTCGGCCGCCCCCTCACTCCATCCTGGGCATTTTTTACCCCTGAGACTGGGCCCAGAGCAGGTCCCTTTCCCTCAGGTGTCCCCTCCTTACTACATCTCACAGAGAAATGAGCCCCCCTCACTGCTCTCCTAGGGGGAGAAAGACCGGGGCAAAAGCGGGCCTTCAATTCCTGACGTCGTAGTAGCTGGCATGTGCTGAGAACCCACTAGTTCCAAGCAGTGCACTAAGCTCCTTACACACCATCCTGTTTACTCTCCCACTAGCCTTCGGACTAAGCATCACTGTCGCCCCATTTCTCAGTGCAGACCCGAGCCTCAGAGAGCTCGCCTTACTGTGCACGCACCCCAGCTCTCACGCGATGGGCAGGGCTCAGCTCTCATCCTAAATAATCGTTTTAACTGACAGCTCCTTCCACACGGTGCCTTCCAGACCCCGGCGAGAGGTTCGCCCCGTGGAGCATGCGGGCTGGTCAGCCTCACGCCCCTGCTTCTCCAGGAAGCGAGCAGTTAGTCTGGCCGAGCAGGAAGCAGGCTGCTCATTACCTGTGAACAGTTCCTGGAACTCAGACCAGCGGCCTTGCCTAGTGCAGGAAGTGGTGTGGGTGGAAACAGTGGCCAGAATAAGGTGTTGGCCACGTTTTAGACTGGTTGAGAGCTGGGGAGCTGGGGAAATACCGGGGCATCTTTCCGTGCTGCCGAATATTTTCCCACAGTGGGATTTTTCATGGCTGCATCGTATGCTGTTGCATGGTGCGCCTACTGCAATTTAGTTGCATGAAATCCGGGTGAGGGGGGAGTTCTTGAAAGCAGGAGTCATTTGGGAAAGAGAATTGGAGGACTAGGTGTAGAGCAGCCAGCGTTTCCAGCTTTAGAGTTGGGCTTGGGGCTCCTCTGCCCAGGGGAGGTTCCCGGTACTCTCCAGGCAGTGAGGGAGGGCTGTGCCTGGGGCCTACCCTCCTCCCAGCTACCTCCATAAAGGTCGTTCGGTTCAATCTTGTAGCCTTTGCGGTCAGCGATTCAGGTTTCCAGTTCTCCTAAACCGTCTGCAGAGAACATAATCCGGTCTCCCTAATCCAGTGGTCGGCAAACTCATTAGTCAACAGAGCCAAATATCAACAGTACTTCTTCAAAATAGACTCGCCAGGCCGAAAACCGACTTCTGCGCATGGGCCACGAAGTTTCAATCGCACTGTACGTGTGCGCCCGCACGTGGTATTTTGTGGAAGAGCCACACTCAAGGGGCCAAAGAGCCGCATGTGGCTCTCGAGCCGCAGTTTGCCGACCACGGCCCTATTCCAATGGGGTCAGATTTGTTTAAGTTTAGGTCTGCGGGAGCATGTGTAAGTGAAGGAAGGCAGCCGCCTAGCAGCGTTCCTCCTGGCTGCCAGTCGTGGAAGAATGTCCAGCGTGTGAGGCCCCGTCTGGTCTAAGCTTGAAAGAGAAGTATGTTCTGGAAAGGGACACATGGGGGATTAATCTGACTTTACCGACTGGCGCAGGGTCAAACCCTCAGAGAAGCCCAGGAGACCGCCTTGCCGAGCAGGACGAGTCTACAGCGCCAGCTACTCTGATGGTCATCGTCAGGGTCGTGTCCTGGGACTGTGCCCAGGCACCTGCCTAACCCACGTCCTGTTTTGCTTCAAGGGCAAGATCGCGGACTCTCACCATGGACAAGGCCCCCTGGAGACATGTGACCCGGGCCCCTGTTTCCGAAGAGACAATAATGACGCCTCTCAGGCAGAGGCGGGCTCAGTGGGGGCAGGGAGCACGTTTTCTCACCAGGAATGCTTTAGCACCTAGCATAGCACCTGCCACTGGTAGCAGACACTTAATACGCATTTAGAGAATAAATAAAGGCGCCAGAGGCTGAGGTGGAATGGTGGGTTGCCCGCTGCGATGCTTGGCACCCGCGCAGACTGCAGGATGTGGCAGAGGGCACGGGTCATCTTCCTCTTCGGCTGTGGGCACGGGCCCCCTCAGCGTCTTAGCTTCTCAGTCAGGACTTTCACAAGAGGTCTTTTCACCCCAGTCTCCTCAGGAATAGGAACGCCTCAGCTGGGACCCTCTGGGAGGGGGTGGGTGGGAGGGAAGATGGTGACTTGGCCCAGAGTGGCGGGACCCCAGCCGGCAGCAGCGCGGAGCTGTGGGGAGAAGCGGGGGCATGCTGGTGGCTGCAGAGCAAGAGGTGACCTGGTGACTGCGAGGACTGACCAGCCTGTCACAATGGAGTGGCTGGGGTGGGCGGTGTGTGTGTGTGTGTGTGTGTGCAGGTTTAGACGTCACGAATCCCACCTGTAACAAGCGAACCTAATTTACATGGTTGTCCTCTTTCTGGGAAGATGGAAGCCCTTCGTCAGAACCAAGCTGTCCTGGCGGTGACACGTATGGAGAGAAATCGGACTCAGGACCTCCGGGTCCTGCATGTGGTTGGACTAGGCGTGGCCAAGTCCAAAAGCCAGAGAAAAGAGGGTCTCTAGTTCCCTTTGGAAAAGGCAGGCTGGCCCATATTTAATTCCTCCTCTGCCCCCCAGGGTGTGGGAGTTCGGGGCGGGGTCTCCTGTTACAAGCTGTCACCAGGAAGCCTCTTTCTGATGACAACAAAGAGAAGCCCTCGCACAGGATGGCACTTGGATGAGGGAGGACTCTCTGGGCCACTGCACAGTCAGGGGCTCAGGGCTCCCCGTCATCGAGAGACGGTGCCTGCTCCCAGCTGCGAATAACGTGCGGAACCTAAAGGGGACTCGGGCTTACAGCACCCCCAGACGTGCATCTAAAGTGCCTCCGACCCGGCAAGAAGCCAGGCCTGCGCTGTCACTCTTGGCTGGCAGGGTGAGGGGGCAGTGGCGGCCTTGCCGAGACTGGGTCTGCGGTGACAAACGGAGTGAGCGTGAGGCACTGTGAGCCCCTCCCGCCCCCCCGTGGCGGCCTCGCGTGCTACGTGCGTAAGAGTTCACACCCCAGGCTCCGCAGCCACGTTGCCTGGACAAGCTGCTCCGTCCTCAGTTGCCTCGTCTGTAACGTGGGAGGGAGGGAGAATAGCACCTACCTGGGTGGCTGTGAGGAGTAAGTAAGCTACTGCGTGTGAAGCACTTAGTGACGCTGGCACATGGGTGAGCGATCAGGAGTGTTTGATACTAGTATTAATTACGATTATTATTATTTGGGCTCGCACCGGGCTCCATTATCAAGAGTTGCCCTGGCCAGTTGCTCAGTGGTTAGAGTGTCGGCCCGTGGACTGAAGAGTCGCAGGTTCAATTCCCAGCTCTGGTCAGATTGCATGTGAGAGGAAACCAACTGACATGTCTCTCTCACATCTGTTTCTCTCTCTCTCTCTCTCTTTCTCTCTCTCTCCCTCTCCCTCTCCCTCCTTCTCTCTCCCCTCCTCCCTCCCTTCCACAATCTCTAAAAATCAATGGGAAAAATATCCTCAGGTGAGGATTTAAAAAAAGAAAATAATAAAATAAAAGAGAGAACTGGCAGGTCCAACTCTTAGGCGACCTCTTTCTCCGGAACCTGACCCTGTGCCTGCTGGACGGTTCCTCCTGGATCAACCACAAACCCTCAAACTCAGTTTGTTGTATTGACTCCCCACATCTTTCCCTCCTGTGCTGCCAGGAACGACACCAACATTCATCCGCTGCTGGGGCTAGAAGCCTGAGCATCATCCTGGTCTCATGCATCACCACCGTCCAGTAGGCCACCGAGTCATTTGCAGCTCTGAGTGTCTCTTGCATCTGTCCCAGCCTCTACCAGGTGACTTTCCATATGAAAGCCGGGGGAGGGGCGTTGGCAGAGAGCTTGGCTGCAGTGGGGGTGGGAGGGGAGGAGAATCTCTTATCCTGGAATGGTCCCTCCTGTCACCATCTCTTACCTGAGTTAATGTCATAGCCTCAATCTCATCTTCCTCCAATGCTTCAAATTGCTGCCCAAGTAATGCTTCTAAAATGTGTCTCTTAGGCAAGAATTGCTCGGAATCTTTTCAAAAAGGTGTAACGAAGGGCATTGGACACTTAGCTGTTGCAGAACCCTGTGCGGGTTTATCCCTGGTGGGGGACTACGAAGACAGATGGGACAGCAAAGGGCGTCCAGCCATCAGCCCAGGAGTCCACGGGCATTACTCACGTAGATGCAGACGGCAGGCCGGTCAGCGGGGGAACCAGCTTCTCCGCAGGGCGGTCCTTGGTTATTGTCGTCGCGGCCACAGTGGAGTGACGTGTGGGCACGAGGCCTGCGTGGCTTCCCAGTCTCTTCCTTGGGATCAGGGCACACGTACCTTCTGCGCACAGCCCATCAGTGAGATCATGGCCACATCGAGCTGCGAAGGAGGCTAGAAATGTAGCTGCCGGCGGAGGGCCATGTGCCAGGAAGGATGGATTTAGGGGGACAATGCCTCCCCCCCTTCAGTCATTCTGCCAATATCCACTCAACACCTACCAGGTGCCAAGCACCTTCTCTGCACGAGGGACATGGTGTGCGGGGCCTGCGTGGGAGACCTCGGGGTCTGGCCTCCTGTACTGCAGCCTCGATTTTTTCACTCACCTCCTGCTCAACCGAACGCGAAGCTGCTTCCTCCCCCAGCCACCTCTCCCTGTCCCCACCACACCCTCTCCGTGAGAGTCACTCTGTCATTGTCACAGGCAGGGGCGTCTCTCATCATCACGTGCCCCCCAGAAGCCCCGGTGCCTGGCGCACGGAAGGTGGTATTTAGTGAATTTGTTGCCTGGACTGATTTCCTGCCTCCGGGCTTCACACCTGCGTCCTCACCACCGTATCCCTCCCTGTACTCTTGTCTGATCCTCTTCATTGTTTTCCCCTCCGTCAAAGATGAATGCAAATACAGATGCAAATGAGTTATCAGCTGTGGGGGGGGGGCGGGGGGGGGGGAAACAAAACAGACACAACTGTCTCTCTATCCTCCTCTTCATTTAAAAAAATGTACATCAAGGAGATCTGGGTTCAAATCTTACTTGAACACATTCCTTAATTTGGAGGCCTCCGTCATTTCATCTGTGAAATGGGAACAATGATGCGTACCTTCCAGGTTGGTTTGCAGGTTGAATGAGCAACACATACCTTTAAAGAGGGCGCTGTCACTGTAGTCAGGAGAGGCGTTACAGAAGCAGATGTCTGATCTCCTCCTATGCCCAGGGTGTGAATTCCCTCTGTCTGAGAGGGGCCTCTCCAGTGGTGAGCTTGGGCCTCCTCCCTGCATTGGGGGGGACAGAGGGGGAAAGGGGGCAGAGGGCTTCTTACAGGGTGACTGGGTTCCCTTTGAACAAAGGCAGAAGCCTCTTCGAGGCCAGGCAGAGTTCCATTCTGCTTCGATCCACTGATCCAAGGTGGTCACACGGTCAGCCCAGATTCAAGGGGTCTGGGAGGAGGAGCAGCGAGCACTTATGTCATTGTCTTCAGAGACTCCCAGTGTGTAAACACAGTGAATGACATAGGCACACACCTGTGTTCACGGCTTCCAGTGAGGACCACGGGAGAGCAGGGGCCACCGACGTGGAGAAAGAAAGTCCCACCTTAGACATCGGAAGGTGGTGTCTGTCAGAGTCATGCTCACCCGCCATCTTTTGAACACGTTTTGGATTTGGGCGAATGAGCCCACGTGTAGACAGAACTCCATTTCCCGCCTCCTGGCCGCTGGGATGCAGGCCTGGGACGGGACACTCAGAACAGAACACAGGTGAGAGGTCTCCAGCTGTGGGGCCAGGCGGCCTGAGCTCAGATCTCAGCTCTGCCACGAACAGTCGGTGATTTTAGAGTAGTGGGGCCGTCGCTGCGTGCCTCAGTCCCCCCTCTATAAACGGATAATGACGGGGCCAACTCCAAGGGTTGTTAAATGAGTTCATTCTTGTGAAGAGCTCGGAGCAGTGCCTGGCACATGCGCTGGCCAGTAAGTGTGGGATGCGGCCTGGGATCCGAAACCAAAACTTCAGTTCAGATGTGCCGAGCAGGAGGCGGCAGCCAGGCCTGTGGCGTCAGAGCTGCTGGCACAGGGTGCTCCAGGCGCCTGCTCTCCCTGTCACAGGAGTTCATGCTCAGCAGGTGGGGCCGCCCCTGGCTCGGTTCTGTGTGGTTTGGGGCATTATTCCTGAAAGCTTCAACTTCAATCTGTTTTTCCAGCTAGTTCAATGGCTGTGTGAGCTAACCTATCTTTTAATAAATTCTTTTTTTCTCCCTAAGTGATACCGAGTACATTCTGTTATTTGCAATCAAGAACCGGCTGATGCACAGTGGCGTGGTTTGGGGATGTTAGGGAAGGCCTGCTGGGCGATTTTCACGTCTGATAGCCTAGCATTGATAGGGGCAGAAATAGAATGCTGGGGACCAGCTATAATTGTAAGAAATATGGATCATGCTCTGTTAACCGGGGTTGTTTTGTTCTGATTAAAGAAGGCGCATGCTCACCTGGCTGGGAGTCGCATGTGGGGCCTGGGAGCTCCCCTGGAAATGCAGCCCACCCTCCCCATCAGGGAGCTGCCTATTATCATGGAAAGATGAACAGCCTTGTTGCAGAAACCAGAACCTCCAGCCCTTTGCCTATCACCAGCCCTTTGAAGACCCCCAGCCTTTGCATACCTACAGGTCTTTGCAAATCCACAGCCCACATTACCTGTAAATTGCCCATTTGGCATGCCCTTTGCCCACTTCCCCATGTAATCTTCGACCTTCTACCCAATATAAGCAGCTGGTTTATGGGGGGGGGGCGGGATTGCACAGCAGATGTTTGTGGGTGACCAGCTGCTCTCCCACGCTGCAGGCAGGATTGGAATAAATGCTCATATATGATTCAACCCTGTCTCTGCTGAATTGGCCCAGGTGGTGACAGGCAGCCCGGACCCATTGATTGTCCAGTTCCAGCATCAGAGGATATTCCTCAAAGGGATTCTCTCATCCACTGCAAGTCAATACATACAGATCAAGAGAGGGAGCATCACACATTAAGTTGTCAGTTCTCATTCCTGTGCAATGTGCCTTACGTGGAGCTAGGGGAGCTAACTTGGATTCCGGAATCAGATCTGTCCTGGTTAAATTTGCTCCTCCCTGGTCCTCCAGGACTGGGCAACACGACATGGCTTTGTCTTATCGTGTTTCCAGAGCTGCCTGATAATGGCCAGGACTTCTAGTCTTGAGGGTGTGACTACCAGGTTCACCCCCAAACACACTTTTTATTATTACCCTCATTCATCTCTCAGACTCCCAATGATCTCTACTGTGTGTTGACCAATAAAGAATTTTGTAAAAATGAAGGACAAAGTGACTTCAAAGAGATGAAGCTTTATTCTCCTTAATATCCCTCCACTCCCCTGATAACCAGGAAACATTAACTCTCTTCATCACCAATAGCGGCAGGAGAGTCGGAAGCACAGGCAGGATGGCGATTTGGAAGAGCACTCCGAGGCTGGGTCAGCTCACTCCCGAGGCACCTAAAGCCACACTCAGACACCACATGCTGCTCATAAAACATTCAGAGGAATTTAAAGTGGTTTTAAAGTTTGGTACAAATGACAAATGGAAATACAAGCCATGTGGCAACCAATTTCATTTCTATATTTAGTGTTGAAAAGTCACAGAAACCCTTTGGCTAATAATTGTGGAAAATTTAGGTTTGGGCCACGAATGTTGAAATTCCAGTTATTCAAATGAGGTCAAGCATCTCCTTAAAAATGGATGGTTAAATTATTCAAATGAGGTCAAGAATGTTCTAAAGCAGTGGTTCTCAACCTGTGGGTCGTGACCCCTTTGGCGGTTGAACGACCCTTTCACAGGGGTCGCCTAAGTCCATCCTGCATATCAGATATTTACATTACGATTCATAACAGTAGCAACATGACAGTTATGAAGTAGCAACGAAAATAATTTTATGGTTGGGTCACAACATGAGGAACTGTATTTAAAGGGCCAGAAGGTTGAGAACAACTGCTCTAAAGAATTGGGGGAAACTGACTGTTACCTAGTTGTTGTTTTTTAGTGATTTTTTTTTTGAGAGAAACATTGATGTGAGAGTGAAACATCAATTGGCTGCCTCCTACATGCCCCCTACCGGGGACTGAGCCCGCAACCTGGGTATGCACCTGATCGGGATTCGAACCAGCAACCTTTCAGTGCACAGGACGATGCCCAACCACCTGAGCCACACAGGCCAGGGGATTACCTAGTTTTATTGCAATATTGGAGTGAGTGATTTCAGATAGTTCACTTGCACATTATTTTCTTTCCTTGCCCTAATTTAATGGGCTAGAAAGTTCTCCATTTGACCACCTGTCTTGATGGAATGAAGTCAATTACGTTGGATAGCTTGTGTTTTACCTCCTCAGTGTATATGTGAAGATCAAGAAGATGAGGTTTTAAAAGGTGGTGATTATAAATTTGAGATCTTTGGAGCAAGAATCATAGTTTTTTTTTATTAGTTATTACATAGTTTAAGTAAATTAGTAGAGAAAACA
This sequence comes from Myotis lucifugus, assembly GCF_000147115.1. Classification (NCBI taxonomy): domain Eukaryota; kingdom Metazoa; phylum Chordata; class Mammalia; order Chiroptera; family Vespertilionidae; genus Myotis; species Myotis lucifugus. Next base: position 92,913 of record NW_005872170.1, read on the forward strand.
AGATTTGGGACAATGATGACTTTAAGAGAAAAATATATTCTCAAGCTCTGTATGTCAGTAGTAACTTCCTAATGGCAGTTCATCTTTATTTATTCATTAAAGCAAACTTTCTAAGGACTATTAGAAGATTATACTCTATCTTGTATATGTACAGGTATGTGAAAATAATGAAATTGTATTTCTTTAAAAATATTTTGTCGTTCAAACTTTTTACTAACCTGGTTTTGTGCATTTTAGTAAATATCTTTGTTCATGAAAGCCACACTTTTAAATCAGTTTATTTTCTATGATTTCGAGGAAAAATTAAACATTTACAGGGAAAAGTCAACATCCTCGATGGTGCCAGTGTACTTGAGGCATTTCATTCGCGTGGGGAAGAGAAACATAATTTATCTCCCTCTGTAGCTTCTGTTTATTTTTATATCAAATGCCACATGTTTGGTGACGGTCTTCTTCACTCATTGCACTAACAACTCCAAACTCCCATCTTTTAATGATTTACTTGAAAAGCATGGAGAATAGCACACAACTTGCCTTTGAAGGTCTCCATTTATTCTTATTCTTTAAGGCATGTCTTTTTGCAAAGCAGGACCCATGTTTAGTGTCATGGCACAGTTGTTGAAATCCAACTTGCAGTTCTTTATGTTTCTGAGAGAGGTCGTTTCAGAGGCAGCAGGGAAACAACAAATCCAGATGGATCACGTCCTTATCATTCCCAGCAAATACAGTTTCAATTACAATTTTTTTGGCCGTATATTGAATATAAATACTCTTTCTATTAAAGTCTTTATTATAAAAGAATCTGATTTCACCACGGTGTATGCCTTTGTGTTCAATTAAGAAATCGCTTAGGCTCACTTCTATGATTAACCAGTAGGGCTGTCTCCACCGAGAGGAATCAGACCGAGGCCCTTGGAGAACTGAGCCCCTCGTGGAGACGCCAGGCGGGGACTGGAGGGCCATTCACCACGACCCCGAGGACAGGGTTTCTTCTGGAGGAACGGCTGCTGGAGACCATATTACCAACAGCCTGACCTTTTATACCCAGCTGCGTGACCCTGTGGTGTCCGTAACTAGAGCTGGAGAACCCTTCTTTTAGTCCCTTCCTTTTTCAGGCCACCATCTTCCCAGAAAGGACAGCCTTTGCTGCATCGAGATGGGGTGAGAAACAGAATCCCTCTCTTCCCTCACTAGCTACACAGCTGCTTCTGTACCTAGTATGTCTCCGTTTGTTAACCTAATTAATTTGGGATCAATTCTGATAGGCTGAAGTCATGGCTCCGGGTGTGGTCCCTTCCTTCCTCACATCCTGGTCATGGGCGAGTCTGCGTCCACATGGTCTTCTCTACCCTGGCTTCAGTGTGCAGCTGGTAATTAGATGACAGCATCTTGGCATTTCACCGTCATCACGCCTCTCTGTTCCTCCTCTGCTGGAGTGAACCAATGTCAAAGATCTACGTTACCACAGGGGGGTGGCCCAATGTTAAGAGGTTGAATTAGCTCCTCTAGTGTGATTTTCAAACATGTAAGTATTGATTGAGTACTTTCAACATGCAGGCAGCCAGACATTCATCCGGGGCCTGTGCCAGGGTCCTTACATTCAAATGCCAGGTTTGGGTCCCACTGCAAAATACCTAGTCTACCGGGAGACACGGTCACACAGAGAGAAATACGCCGGCCACAGAGGGCTGCTCCCGCACTTTATCTGATACAGCTCCAATGTCACCCTTGGGCTGCCGTTACCCACTCTAATTGAGTAATGCCTGCACAGACTCTGTCCCGCACCCAGTTTTGTCTCTTCCTACATAGAACTTACCCCAGGGGACAGTTTATATGTGTGTTTGTGTTGTTATTCACTTGTTGCTTTTCTCTGCCACCAGATTTGAGTTCTATGAGGCTAAGGACTTTGTTAATTGTTAGGCCCTAATCCCTAAAGCAGTCGCAGACACATTAAATGTGTTGAACAAAGAAATGAATGTGTATCACTACGATCATCCTCCATTATCCATGGGGGATGCCTGATGCCACGGATAGTACCAAACCCTAGCTACACTGTTTTTTCCTAAATCTGTGCCTATGATAAAGTTCAATTTATAAAGTAGGCACAGGAAGAGATGAACAACATCCTATATAATAAAAGCGTAGTATGCAAATTGTCCCCACGACCGGGAGGTCAACCAGGGGGCGGGGCCAGCTGGGGGAAGGGAGGGAGGCCCCAGCCAGCAGCCGGCAGCCGCTAGGGACCCTATCAGTGCACAATAGTAACTAATAACAAAAGAACAGTTATAACAATCAGCTGTAATACCAGTAAGTTATGAGAACATGGTGTCTCTGATAACCAAGAGGCTGCCACGTGACTGACAGCAGGGAGCGTCTGTCTGTGGCGTGGAGATGCCCGTGGAGGGAGGAGTCACCTTTGGGCAGGAGGGAGGTAGTGAGATTTCACCCGCTACTCAGCATGATGGCAGTTTAAACATATGAATCGTTTATTTCTGGAATTTTCCATTTCATATTTTTGGACCACAGTTGACTATGGGTAACAAACCACAGAAAGTGAAACTGCGGCTGAGGGGGACTGCTGCATATGTCCAGGTAACAGCTAGCTTTTCATTAGCTGAAGTAAAAAAAAAAAATAGACACTTCTGACAAGGAAGCTTTGAGAAAACAAATTATGAGGGGTACTTGCCCACCCTTCCAAGGCTGGGTGAGAATTCTGGGCAGTGGCCACGCGGGGGTGAGGGAATGTTCCTCACTTGCTCTCTGGGTACTTAACGCCGGGTTTGAGATGGGCCAGCTGGTGCCCCCGTGACCTCAGCAAACACACTGTTGGTCTGTCCAGATGGGTTTGGGGAGGCATCTGAGGAAGAAAACTGACGTGCAGGTTGAGGTTGGGAGGGAGGCTGGAGGGTCCGCGTCAGCTGAGAGCAGGGGTGAGGCCAGCCCAGCAGGGGGGGGCCCGGCCGCGGGCCAGCACCAAGGTCTTCCTGGGACAAGGCTGCAGCTCGCGATGGTGCCCAGGCCCCATCCCTGCAGGTCAGAGTGGGCTCCAGCCTGGGTCCTGTCCTTTATTCCATGCAGTTACGGATAAACACTAAATTCACTTTTATTCCTGGAACTTAAAAAAAAACATGCAATTTTGACAGGTAGTAAAACCCAGAAACCATTCTATCAGCCTCACTGAAACCAGACCAGACCAGACTCCCCCCTTCCGCCTGGGCATCTTCTGTGGGCAAAGCAGGGGCCAGTGACCTCAGGGTCTCAGAACTTCAGAACGTTCTCCACAGGCGGAGGCAAAGCGGGGCTCCCGAGGAGGTGCCCTGCAGGAGGCGGGCAGGCCCCGGGCTGCTTCTCCGGCCACAGAGGGACGCGGTGCCCGATGTCCCCTGTCCCATAGTCCGTCTGTTTCCTGAATGTATCACCACTGTTTTCCGTGGTTCGGTCCCCCTGCTGTTCCTGGTGAGGCTGTGCAGGCCCCGCCTGTCCGCAGGCACCATGTCACCCTGCAGCTGTGCCAGCGAGGCCGCCCGGGGCCTCCGTCCTGAGACTGGGCTTTGGGGGAAGACTGGGCTTCCCTGGGGGCGCGACCCTCCGGCCGCTCGGGGTCCCCATGCGTTTAGGGCTGGTGCTCCCCAGGGGACGAGTTGGAGTGAATGTCTCCGGAAGAGGCGCTAGGGATGTCCCTCAGCCCTTCAAGGGCGGGCCAATACGTTTTTATTGATCCGAGTTGGAAACCGTGGCTTTCGATGAGCGGTCATGTGTTGGCCAGGAGAGCATTCGGCTGGGCATCCGTCACCCTGCCTCTCCCTGGTGTGCACGTTGCCCGTGTGAAGTCAGGCAGATCCCATGGCCTGGCCCTTAATCTTTTCAACAGAATTCTCTCTCATGGGAAAAAGTAAAAACTTGTAGATGCAGCCACTGGCTCTAACGGTACCAAGTCTCTCACAGTTTGCCTTTGCTTCCGGGAGATCACAGACGTGTTCTCTCGGCATTCGCGGACCCCTGTGCCTTCTGAACGGGCACCAGGCCCGTGATACGGGTGCAAAGGCAGGAGGAGGGCGGGGAGCCCCCGTGTGGGCAGCGAGCCCTCATGTCCAAGACCTTCCCCAGGAAGGGAAGCAGCACCGTCCCCTCTGTGACACCCACACTCGGCGTTGGGGGTGCAGGGGGTTGCCACCTGCCAGACAAGCATGAAAACGACCGTGGGAAACTTGGCCCGGCCAGGGGCTGGTCTGGTCCCTGTGATGCCACCGCCGCTGCCAAGTCCCCTCAGAGGAGACACGTGAGCGGAGGAGCCTGGCAGCGGGGAGGGCCCGGCGCGAACAGGAGTCTGTTTCTCTCCCCGGGGCCTCTTTTCTGTCCTGGCCTGTGACCCCTTGGCCCCCGCAGCGGAGAGAGTGTGGGCAGGAGCCTGTGGCATGGCTTCCTTCCGGAAAGCCCCGCGGAGGCTGAGCCGGCCGTGGCCTCTCCAGCCGGGCCTCCCACAGCTCAGCAGTGACCGGCAGTGACCTGCCGAGGCCTCGGGACCCGCGAGCACAGAGCCCTTCTTACCCCGAAGGCCTGACTCCGAGGGTGGCTGGTCCCAGGGACACGAGGACGGTCGCTGGGCCCTGAGGAGCTCGCGTGTTCGGTTTTGCTTCCCTCTGTCACGGACGGCCCCTGCGTGTCAAGGGAGAGCTGGTGGGGGCAGCGGCATGGCTCTGTCGCTTTCCTGGCCGAGGGTCTGGGTCCTGGCTTGGTACTTGGCCGAGGCCTACACATGGCTGTTGAATTGAATGGCTGTACTCCCTCCCTGATTTTGTGCCTTTTCATAGGTCAGTGTTGTTCCAGAACGTTCTGTTCCTACTTGACTTCTGATCTAACCAGGGACTTACTGTTTGGGGTGAATGTAATTTATTTATTTATTTAAATTTTTAAAAATATATTTTATTGATTTTTTACAGAGAGGAAGGGAGAGGGATAGAGAGTTTGAAACATCGATGAGAGAGAAGCATCGATCAGCTGCCTCCTGCACACGCCCTACTGGGGATATGCCCGCAACCAAGGTACATGCCCTTGACTGGAATCGAACCTGGGACCCTTCAGTCCACAGGCCGACTCTCTATCCACTGAGTCAAACCAGTTAGGGCTATTTATTTATTTTTTAAAAATAACTTTTAATATATTTTTCCTTGATTTTGGCGAGGAAGGGAGAAGGAGAGAGAGATAGAAGCATCAATGATGAGAGAGAATCATTGATTGGCTGCCTCCTACATGCCCCACACTGGGGATCGAGCCCACAACCCGGGCATGTGACCGGGAATCAAACCGTGACCTCCTGGTTCATAGGTTGACACTCAATCACTGAGCCACGCTGCCCGGGCTGGGGTGATGTTATCTAAATGTTCCTTCCCTCTACTTGGTGCTTATGTAGGGTTTCTGGAAACTTGGCCACAAGCTCTTATATTGGTTGGGCCTGGAGGGCAGTCTTGTTAGTTTCTACATTGCTCAGAATCCGCAATAAGCTGACTTAAACCCTTAAAATAGCACAGTGTCCACCCCCAGACAATGCAGAGTCGAGCTGAGTCACTGCAGGGAAAGTTCACATAGCAAGTGTTGTTATGGTCAGAGAGGGCGGAATGCGCACAGCTTGTCATGGGGGAGCAGCGCCCAGCTCGGGCCT
>NW_005872171.1:0-64662 GCF_000147115.1 Myotis lucifugus
CCTCTCCTGGTTACTTACAATTCCTTTAATAATCCTGCAAAGTAGGAACTAGCCCTAATTTTATAGATTTTAGGAAAGTGATGGTCAAAGAGATTGAGTACACAAGCCAGTGAGTGGCTGGGTTGGGAGTTGAACCCAGATTTATCACACGTTGCTTCTCCAAGCTTATTGACTTCCAGAAACGGAAAGCAGAACAAAGCAAGATTAAGGATGCCTAACAAGATAAACCATAGACAGCTGACAGGTTAGACTTGTAGGAGTGTTCTGTCAAAATAAAGGGGGGAAGAAACATTATTTCAAATGTTGACAGAAAAAAACAATAGAACTCAGTTCCAGTAAGTTAACTATTACTACAGGCTGTAATTTCTTGCTTTCTATTCTATGATGACATATTTGAGCAGCAAGTTAATTCCATTCTAATAAATACTCATTATCTCTGTGAGAGGTCAGGACTGTCTTGGAGATTTGGCTGGTAAGGTCTTTGAGCCCCTCAGAGAAATCATCCCCCCTTGGGGATGGGATTTTTGGAATGGGATAGGCTGCAGGAAGAAGGTAGCTTTACAATGTCAAGGCAACTATGGGACATACAGGGGCCTTGCTCACTGTAAGCTGGAAACCAAAACCAGCTGGTTGTCCCTACTGAGTTTTCTTCTGAAGTTCTAGTGAGCGGAAATAGGAGCCTCAGAAGCCAGTCTCTAATGGTTCCTTCATCAGGGGACCCGAACACTTGCTGGTGCTTCAAGTCTGCAGGAGTTGGGTGAGATAAGTGAGTGGAAAGGAAGGACATGAAAGAAGGACTGATGAAATGGTAATAAATATTTAATTTATTTCTACCCTCTTTACCCCCTTTAAAAATAACCTTGTTGGAGTACATTGGAAAACCAATTCTTTTTACAAATATCAGCTTGAACCATGGTTCAGAAATCCACAGTCATTCTTTACTGCCATAGTATCAGCTCTTGGTGGCTCAAAGTAGATTCTGAGATGCTCAACAGCTAGCAACCTCTGACCATGCAGTTCTTGGAACCTCGGGACCAGGAGCAGTATCAACTGTCATCTCTGCCAACATCCATCTTCCCAGTGAGGAAACTGTAGCCCAATGAACCCTATCATCCACCCACTCACACATGGGCCAGCCCCCATTTTGCTGGATTTCCCACCAGAGTTACTTAGACCCCAAACATTGCCCACTTCACTATGCTTCTTTCTTTTTTAAATTTTAATATATTTTTATTGAGTTCAGAGAGGAAGGGAGAGAGAGTGAGAGATAGAAACATCAATGATGAGAGAGAATCATTGATCAGCTGCCTCCTGCACGCCCCCACTGGGGATCGAGCCCACAACCCGGGCGTGTACCCTTGTGGCTGGAATCAAACCTGGGACCCTACAGTCCACAGGCCGACGCTCTATCTACTGAGCCAAACCAGCTAGGGGACTATGCTTTTTTCTTGCTACATCCCATTTATTCATTTATGTAAAAATTAAGTATGGAGAACCTACTATGTACCAGACACTGGATGCAATAGTGAACAAAACAGATAAAAATCTCTGCCCTAATGGAACGTATACTCCAGAGGGAAGATATTTTAATATGTTAGAAGGTGATAAATGCTATGAAGAAAAATAAAGCAAGGAATAGGAAAAAGGGCATATGGGAGAGATTGATGGCATTTTAAATAAGGTGGTCTGAAAGTGGTTTAAAAGGAATTGCTAGATCATATGGGAGTTCTAATCTTAATTTTTTGAGGAAGCTCCATACTGTTTTCCACAGTGGTTATATCACTTTACATTCCCAACAACAGTTCACAAGGGTTCCTTTTTATCCACATCCTTGCCAACACTTGTTATCTCTTATATTTTTTATGTATCATTCAAAGAATGAATGGATAAAGAAAATGCCACACACACACACATATCCTCACCACTCACACACATAATGGCATACTCTTCAGCCATAAAAAAAGATAAAATATTAACATCTGTAACAACATAGATGGCTCTTGAGGGTGGTATGCTAAGTGAAATAAGTCAGACAGAAAAGGACAAAAACTTCATGATTTCACTCAGACGTAAAATATGAAACAAAAATGTAAACTATTAATCCAGTCAAGATGATGGTGGAATAGGTAAATATGGTACTCACGTCCTTCCACAACCACGTAAAAAAAAACACACACACAACTAAAATATAGAACAACCATCATTCAGAACTGCCTGAAATCTAGTTGAACAAAAATCCTACAACTAAGGATATAAAGAAGCAACCACGCCGAGACAGGTAGGAATGGGGAAGATGTGAAAGGGCTGGCCCCACACCCATGTGTGGCAGATAAAAAATGGGAGGGATATATCAGCTGCGGAGGTCCTCCCTGAGGATCGAGAGGTTCCAACCCCACACCAGGCCCCCCAGCCCAGGGTTCTAGAGCCAGGAAGAGAAGTCCTATGACTTCTGACTATAAAATCAGTGGGGATTGTGGCTGAGTGAGATGGAGGACTGCTGGAGTCTTAGGCATTCCTCTTAAAGGGCCTGTGCACAGACTTACTCAGGTGCACTCCCTCTGAGTTCCAGCACTGGGGGAGCAGCTCGAAAGGCATAGGGGACATACGGGGAGGAACTGAAGTGTCTGGCATCAAGGTGAGAGCTGGGGGTGGAGGTGAGCAGCTTTCTTCCAGATAGAAGTACTGACAGAGGCCATTGTCCCTTTAAAGAGCTATCCCTACACAGAGCAGGCAGGTGGGTGACATATATGAGTCTCCATCAACCTGGCTAACACCGTTCGCCTTGCCCTAGTGATTCCCTAAGAGCCTGCCCCACCAACACATGGGCCCACCCAAGTTGTTTCCAGTGGCTTTTCCATATGAATTACCTGTCTTGGTTCATGCTTCACACTTTCCTAAAATCTCTTAAATAAGCAGCACCTGGCCTTGGTATACCTCATACCTCTTGCTAAGTGGCCTCTCATGTGGCACTAGGGGAAGCCAGCCTTGGTTCACAGCTTGGCCTCTCCTGGGTACCTCCAAGCACAGCAAAAGTAGCAGCCACCTACAGATCATTTTGTAGCTCATGCCAGGTGATCCAGGCAGAACACAGGTAGTGGCTGACCTTGACCCACACCTCCTGGGAGGCCACAGAGCCAACACACCTGGTGGACAGCTTCAAACCACATCAAAGCATCACCAAATACCTCTATAAGCAACACACTCAAGGGGCAGACTCAGCAGGCACCAAAGCCCACTGAAGTAAGTCCTGCTGTATGGTGTGGGCCCCTGCACAGCTGACACTCCATGGTGGTCAGGGGTCTCAGCCAATCCTTGCAGCAGATTGGCTTGGGGGCAAATCCCTCCCACTGACATGCCAATAGCAATCAAAGTTCAACTACAATAGGAGGGTGTGCATAGCCCACTTGGGGGGAAGGGGGAGCACCTGGAGTGCTCAGAACAGGTGGATGAGGAGGCTGTGCCACTGGACCCTATAGGACACACATTATATTAGGCCACTCTACCAAGCCTGGGAGATCTAGCAGCTCTGCCTAATACATAGAAACAAACACAGGGAAGCTGCCAAAATGAGGAGACAAAGAAATGTCCCAAATTAAAGAACAGAACAAAACTCCATAAAAATAACTAAACAAAATGGAGACAAGCAATCTACTAGATGCAGAGTTCAAAACACTGGTTACAAGAATGCTTAATTAACTTAGGGGAAGAGTAGATAAATGTAGAGAGACCTTCAATCACATAAAAAAGGACATAGAAACCATAAAATAGAACCTGTCAGAAATGAAGGATACACTAACTGAAATGAAAAATAATTTATAGGGAACTAAGAGTAGAGTAGATGAAGCTGAGAACCAAAACCATGATTTGGAATATAAGGAAGCAAAAACACTCAAAACAGAAAGAAGAAAAAAGAGTCCCTCCCCCCCCCCCCCCAAAAAAAATAAGGATAGTTTAAGGAGCCTCTGAGACAACTTAAAGTGTACCAACATTCACATCATGGGAGTGCTGGAAGGAGAAGAACGAACACAAGAAATTGAAAACAAAATAAGTGGAAAACTTCTTAAAAAAAATAAGTGGAAAACTTCTCTAACCTGGTGAAGGAAATAGACTTACAAGTCCAGGAATTGCAGAGTTCCAAACAAGATGAATCCAAAGAAATCCACACCAAGATACATCACAATTAAAATGCCAAAGGTTAAAGACAAAGAGAGAATCTTAAAAGCAGCAAGAGAAAAGCAGTTAGTTCCTATAAGGGAGATCACATAAGGCTGACAGCTGATTTTTCAACAAAAACTTTACAGGCCAGAAGGGATTGGCAAAAAAATATATTCCAAGTGATGAAAAGCAAGGACCTACAACCAAGACTATTTTACCCAGCAAGGCTATCATTTAAAATTTAAGGAGAAATAAAGAGCTTTCCAGACAAGTAAAAGATAAAGAAATTCACCACCACTAAACCAGTATTACATGAAATTTTAAAGGTCTGCTTTAAGAAGAATAAAAAAAAAGAACAAGAAAATGGCAATAAATATATATATATCAACAATTGAATCTAAAAATATGAATAAATGAACAAGCAGAACAGAAAGACTCATAGATACATTTTGATGATTGCCAGATGGGAGGGGTGCTGAGTGAAAAAGGTGAAGGGATTAAGAAGTATAAATTGGTAGTAACAGAATACTCATGGGGATATAAAGTACAATATAGGGAATATAGTCAATAATATCCTATAACTATGGTTTCAGATAGGTATGAGATTTATTGGGATGATCACTTAGTAAGTTATATAAGATCTAATCACTAGGGGTATATTCCTAATATAATATAATACAATACAATACAATATCAATTGTAATTGAAAATAAAAAAATGATTTAAAAAATATGAACAAAACAACACAAGAAAAAACTCGTAGATACAGACAACAGAATGAAGGTTACCCAAGAGGAAGTAGTTGAGAGACAATGAAATGGGTAAAGTGGGTCAAATATATGGTAATGGATGGACACTTGACTTTTAGTGGTGATCCACAATAGAATATACAGATATCAAATAATGTTGTACACCTTCAATTTATATAATGTTATTAGCCAATGTTACTTCAATAAAAATCAACAAAAAAACTTACAAATTCTCCCCTCAATGAATCAATTGGCCTCATCCCAAGTCCAGCTGGGCCTGAGTGCCTTCAGCACCTATGTGGTTTGCATTGCTCAAGTCTTTGCTTAATTGTATGTTTTCAGATAATTTAAATGCCATCTTCATGGCCATTACCTCGTATAGGTCTCAGAATTGTGTTTTTCTTCAGTATTGCTTTCGCATTTCTCTAAACAAACCAGCACTAATACTCTGCATGTTGTGCAGTTTAACAAATCCCTGACTGAAGTCACAGATCCTTGCAGTGGGGAAAGTGCGCTGTCATTCCCTCAGTGAATCTCCCTCATGGAAACTGTAAGCAGCCAGCACCCCCCAGCTCTCAGGTGCAGGGATTTCACACCTTCTCTTACACTTTGTGTCCAGCTTTCTAGGTGACAAGTGACATGTGGACCTTACTATCCTGCAGGCTGGGGTGTGGATGTCCTGGGACAAACATTCAGCCCAGTGGCCTGGCAGTCAAAACGCAGACACTGGAAACACCTTCCTCCCAAACAATCAAGAACCCCGGGCCAAAAAGGAAGAGCTTTCACTGCAGGAGGCGGGGAGTGCCATGGGATTTATTAATGAAAGGAATGCAAAGCTGTCCTCTAGACCCAGACTGAACTAAACCCCAAGATCTAAAGCAGCACAGCAGCGTTCTACGTTTTGTGTCCCTCGGCACTCATAAAGCTCAATCTGTTAGGGCTAAGATGAGAAAAGCAAACCCCCAATCCAACATTTGCCTTGAGTGTTCTTGCTTTAAAAAGTATCATTTGGGGGCAGCTAATACGATGATGGGAACCCTACTGAGCTGAGCAGGGTGGGCAAGTCTCAGTTAATGATAGTGTATTTGTTTATCACTGAAACAGTTGTCAGGGCATGTAGAAATTATGCTGAGGAGCAGGTGCTAGCAAAACAGACTAAATCCACTATCTCTCACATACCTACTTGATTTTCAAAAACCAGCAGAACTAGTGGTTTCATGAAAAAAAAAGGGGGAGCCCTCAATGGAAATGAAAATACCAATCAGCTCAACAGACATTCCTCATTCCTTTATAAGTAGGTGTTTTTTACTCTCATCACATGAAGGCTATAGTTGAGGACACTTAAATTAAGGGAAAAGTGAGCCAAGACCGGGGGCGGATTTTACTCTTGGTGTTTTCAAGGAATTATCTATTCTGCACTGAATGTAGCCTCAGATCTGAATCTTGGTAAGAAATGAGTCACTTGACTTGAAGTGACCCAAATGAGGAAAAGTTGGCAAATAAATAGAAAGGGAAATGGGTTGAATCTATTTTACAGCCCAGTAGTGAGAGTGTGGCCTCCAGATTCAGTGAAGAGCAGCCCATTCATGAGCTTGTTACTCATACTTGTTATTAAAACTGGAAAAAGGACAGAGAGAAATCACTTCATGGAGCAGAGAGCTATGATTATAGAAAAAAAATGATACTGGAAAAATAAAAATGGAAAACTACTACACAAAAAAGTCAGAAGGCATGCAATGAATTATAACTGAATGTGAAGTAAATGAGAAAATGTTTGCACATTAAGTCCTCCATGCCTTTGTAAACAGTTCATAAATGACAGAGTTAAATTTAGAAAACTGCTTAAAACTGAGATAACTAGATAAAGAGATGGGTAAGTACATACATTTGTATACACACATGCACAGTGACTTTCTTCAGACAGTAGAGATCTTTTTAAAAAAAGGATTTCTAAGTCAAAAGTCAAATCCCCAATTTGCCGTCATTTCTCAGGGGTGTGCTGGAGCCAGCTTACACTGACTGGTGAGAGCCAACTGTTTATATGTCTTCACAGCTCCATGTTCAGTGACTTTACCAATCTGGCCCAACTGAACCGAGACAATTTAAACAAATCAAACAACTGCTCTGTCAGATGGAGTAATCACTTGAGAAGTTCAGGATCGCTGGATGTGGTGGAGACTATACAGACCTTTGATCCTTCTCTCCCCTATCGAGATTATAGAGATCTCATATGCCTTCTTATTAGTGACATTTGTGTGAATTCCAAACTTTCACGGAAGCTTAATAAATTTCAAATTCATAATCGCTGTGGGGTGAGATAATCTTAGCTTCCCAGTGAAGCAGACAATGTTTAGGGTTCAATTCACATCTGTCTGTTAACTTCATAACATGGGTACAGGTTTGACTTAACTCTGGCCAACCACCTGGAAAATGAATTTCCTTCTCATATGGAGGCAACTTATACAAGGACTGGCCTGGTCTGCCATCCACCTGAAGGTACCGTGGCAAAGGTGAGAGGCGGGGCGCAGGTGAATTGGCCTAAGGACAGGAAGTCGTGAAGGACACATTTGGCTTCAGGTGGAGGAATCACCATAGAGCAATGGTTCTCAACCTTGGCTGCACATTAGAATCACCTGGGAATCTTTTTAAAATCCTGATTTCTGGGCCTCATCCTCCGGAAATTCTGTTTCTTTGTTACTAATGTTGTGGCCCCACCCCATAACAAAGAAAGAATTTCTGGAGGATGAGGCCCAGAAATCAGGATTTTAAAAAGATTCCCAGGTGATTCTAATGTGCAGCCAAGGTTGAGAACCACTGCCATAGAGGAAGGAATAGCGAATGACACCACCTAAAATCATGCAGGAATTAAAAACCAACCTGCTAGGCAGAAAAAAATCCAAGAGTCCAAAGGAGCAAGAAACCTCTGAATGTTCAGGAGATGCACAAATGTCTGTGACAGCTACAATCAGACCCAGAGACAGACTCAGAAATCAAATTGGGGATTTGATTTCAGAACGTTAGAAACACACCAGCTGAACTGCCACTAGTGGAGGCAGAATGCCTTTTGAACTTCACCTTTCACAGCACAGAACTGCCACATCAGCTCTGGCCTATTATTAAATGGAGATCAGAGATGCAGAATCTCCATAAACACAATCTCACCCAAAATGAAATTCTTAGGGGAAAACCACTGAATTGTACTTCATGCTCAGAAAAATGAATCTTATTTCCCAAATGGCCAAACAGCTCCTAATTAGGATTATAAACAGGTTAAAGAGGCTGAAAGAAGAGGCTTAGGACAAGTCCTTAACAGCGCTGTGGAATCCACACCTAGCTCAGGGTTTTCTACACTGCCCTCGTGTGGGTGGAATTTAGAATTGGTATCACAATCACCCTAATGGCAGTCACTCATATATTTTATTTCTGATTTGCAGTATATATTTGTTTACATCAATTCCTAGTATATTGTATGTAATTTCAAATAAACTGTGAGTTCATTGCTTATTATTCTTTAAAATGTCCTAAGGTCCCTCCCAGTTAAGAAGTAATTGTCTTGACTGGCCACTACACAGTGGGATGCCAGCAGATCTTGGTTGGCTCCGCAGACCAAGGACACACACCCCTTTTAGAACGGGGCCAGAGGAGGGCTCTTCTTTTCTGGGATAGTGAAACTTCCCAATCCCACTGCTGGAAAAGCCACTGGAAGCTCAGGTCCTACTGGTGACAGCCCAGCAGTGCTATTTCCTCACCCTCCCATTATGCTTGCACCGAGGAGGAACTGAAAAAGGAGGATTCAGTGATTCACAAAATGCCCGTTCCTAAATGAGGAATAAAATGAGCTCTGGACTTTATAGCTCGTTACTATGCAATGTTCCTTCCTGCCAGAAAGCAGTTGTGTTACAGCAGCAACTCTAGTAAAGACAACCAACCACCTGTAAATACAACCTACTATTGCCCTGGAACAATCTGTCACTTTATACAGCACTTAGGGGAAACAACACCTAATAAACAACACCTAGTAAAGCAAAGGAACATACACTACAGTAAAAGGAAAAATCCTACTTACAACCGTGGTTATGACAGTGCTTATAAAATTAGAAGCACTAATTTATTAGGGTATGCACAGCCCCAAATGACCATGCGATTATATATTTACTGAATGTCACCTATAGGACTACTGCATACAAGTAACTCTTCTTGGCTTTGAGCTTGGTAGGAAGAGCCGTCTGGTTCCACTCCTGCTTACTTCCCAGACAGACATCACAACTGGGCACAAATCATCTAAAAGAAATGTTTATTTAAGTGGAGCTGGAAAAGGCAGGGCTCTGGGTGGGCCCTGGGGCTCAGCGAGGGCTCCTTCTTTCAAAGGCTTCTGCTGTACAGGCCAGGGTAGGATGGAAAGGACCACAGGGTAGGGAATAGAAATAATAAAAAAAAAACTTTTTTTGAGGAAAAGAGCAAAGATTTGTGATTATCTAGAAAGAATAGGAGAAAGGGGAGAGCTGTGGCAACAGGGAAATGAAAATAAACAATAGGCCTCATGCACAGACCATAAGGAAGGGTCCTACCATTGAGTCATTTGTGTCCTAACAAGCTGGGAGGTTCGAGGAGGAGTGTCTGTGCTTTGCTCCCTGGGATGTGGATTATTTCTGTTAGTATTAAAGAGCAGGTTTGAGAGAGTAAAGGGAAAGTAAACTGGAGCACAAAGGTCATATAAAATTACTTGGACACCTAGGATAAAAACCAAGCAACTACGGCTCCACCCTTCTGTCAGACACCCAGCCACTTGGGGCACTTTGTCTGAACAATGAAAGAACTTTTCTTTGGTCGATGTATTTCAGAGTTCTTCCCCAATCTCAACTCCCTTCCCTCCACCTGACCTCATGAAACAAAAATAGGTAATAAGTTAAAGATACCAAATTGACTCTGTTTATTTTTACTGCACTGCCTCATTTCTATTGAGTCAAGTGCCAGGATTCAGAAGTCCCTGGGCCACAGCTGGGAGCAGACCATTCAAACCCTTAAACTGGTACAGAAGGAGGTGCAAAATAGTTTCCTACCTACATCATTTTGTAGGGTGCACCGGAAAGTGCTATTTACTGACACTGGGTGATACATTCCCACAATGTTGGGCAGTTAAGCCCAGACAATGTAGGTCAGTGGTTGAGCATGGACCTATGATCCAGGAGGTCAGGGTTCCATTCCTAGTCAGGCAGATGCCTGAGCTTCAGGCTCGATCCCCAGTGTGGGGCGTGCAGGAGCAGGTGATCAATGATTCTCATCCTTGATGTTTCTATTTCTTTCTCCTTCTCCCTTCCTCTCTGAATTCAATAATATATATAAAAAGTATACTATACCTCAAACTATTTTCTGCCAAGGGGACATGTAATGTTGTGACACAGGAAGTGTATTGATGCCTTATTAATAGGGGATCCATTTTTTAGACTCATCTTCCAGAAGGAAAAGGCTTTGGCAAAAGAGGTTAAACCTCCTCCCATCTTTAAAGGAAACAAGAGTTTACTGCTCTGTAGAAAAAGAATGAATCCCTCTGGGAGACTGGTATTGTTAAATTAATGAAACAAGGAGGTCATGAGACTCAGGTGGCTCTAACGCCTTGGAGGCCTATATAAGCAACCCAAAACCTAAGCTGGTAAATGCTTCAAAGTTACAAAATCTAAACTTAAGGACAACCTATTAGAAACAGCCAACTAGGCCTTAAGATAGCCAATCAATCACGACTTTCTTTGCTCCCACCCTTGCTCTATAGAAGTCTCCCTGGGCTCCTGTTGGTGGAGTGCTCCTAACCTCTTCCGGTTTCCCACTGCCAGGTTGGGATAGATTTTTGTTCAAAATAAACTCATAATCCTTAATATGCCTCAGTTTATTTTTAACAGTATATTCAAGTTAGAGAGGAGCACAGACGACGGCTCTCCTGGACCAGGGAGCAAAACTGAAGTGTTGGCAGTGGTGGTCGGACAGGAACACAGACTGAATCAATAGCGAGGACACTTTTCTCTTTTAAAATTTCCATCTTGATGACGAACACAATTTTCTATGCAACTGAAGAATGAACAGATTTTTGTCCCATAATTATGTTGCTGATCTTATCTACTTATCGAGTATAAGCTGGTGTCATGTTTCTGACGGTGACACGTTTCCCCCTCCACGGTGGTAAATAAGAGGCATGTTGATGCTTCTGACTCTGTCCTGAGAAGCAGACATCTCCAGGGAGACTAGACAGCGGGGGAAAGGGCAGTGTGGACATACGGCAACGGATTCAGACAAGACCAGAACCATTTCCTCAGCCACACTGATGAAGGGTTTTCACCAGTTCCTTAGTGAGGAGGAACTGGAACCTGATATCAAAACCCACCGTGTGTCCTTTATAGTTTATTGTATATAATTATGTGCCATAAACTGTGCAGGGTTTGCATTCCAGGGCGTGGGATCAGTCATTCTCGACAAATCCTTCTGTTGATTTCTCTGAGTTCCAGCTAAGAAACCCTGAGGGCTTCTCTGAACGGGTTGGAAGCGACTTCTGTGGTAGAGCTCTGGTGCCGGAGAAGCAGCGCCCCCACCGAGTTCCACCTGGTGTGCTTCCGGGACATCTGCAGGGGAGCACCAACCAACAGATGCGCCAGGCGCTCCCCCTGCCTCTGGGACCAGAGGGTGCCAGTATGTGCCAGCTTGACTTGAAGGAACATGTGTTTCTATCATTGTACTGCTGAGAGGTCACTACACTTCCCCGTTAAGTTCTTTTCTTCTTCCCCCTTCGGAGCTTGGACCTCGTCTTGCGTGTGGGGCCTGTTCCATGAAGGATCCAAGGGGATTGGGAGTGGGGGGGCGGCCAAATACCTGCAGCCTAGGTTGTTGTTTTAAACCACTTGGCTCATATGCAGGTCTGTAAAGCATTGCTAGAATTGGAGGTGTTTCAAAGGCAATGAGGAGCATATGAGAATAAATGATCTAATACAGCGGGTGAATTCTTGGTGACTGAGATACTGAGCAAGGAGGCAAAACAGACCTGGAGCGATAGTGCACCTTGATGTACTCAAAAGTACATCCTACACCTTCTAAAAGACCGTAATTTGTATTTCTATCTTGGGCACACCATAAGTAATATTTGTCAGATATAAATAATACAGATTCTTAATAGTAGGAAAGTAAAAGATCCCTTTAACCCCTTTTTGAAATGTACACATTTTCACATGCTTGCACACAGGTTATCCAAATATGGCCTGCAATTGTGATGAAGCCATTAAAAAAACAAGCAACATCAAAGCTTTGACCTCTCTCCAAAAAACTGTACCAGACATACATTTGGACACGACTTTAGGAGATCCATGGGCCCCAGAAACCACTCACAGAACTCGTGATGCTTCGCCTCTCACAGGAAGTATAAAGATATCCTTTGCCAAAAGAATTTATAGGTGCTAGTAAGTTCTCTGGTTGTCACATTGAGGGGGCAATTCCATTGACAAACATGTCATCCACCACTCTTCCTCTCCATTGGTTCTCCTGGTTGCCTGGACCACACAATATTTATCTATTAGTCCCTGGTCCCAGTAATTAATTCCACACAGCAACACATTATGAATAGTGAGTGTAGCCCACAGTCATCTATACAGCGAGTTAAGTAGCATCATCAAGACAATACAATTCAGAGAGGCAGCAAAGTTCAGACTCGTCCAGAAGGGAGGAGGCGGGATGCAGCGGCAGGGGAAGTTGGGGAAAAGTTCATCTGTTGTTAAAATCAACAAGTACAATGTTGACAGCGAAAGCCCAGATGTCCCGTTAAGAAATGTCCTACTTAAACAGTCTCAAAAAGTTGGCAACTGTCCCTGTGGGAACCAACAGCGGGAGCAGCAGCTGTAGTGAACAGATCAGAATGTCCTTCCTACACGTTTGGCTCCATCTTGATCATGTCCCTCCTCTGCTCAAAGCTCTTCTGGTAGCTTCTCATCTCACTGAGACAAAAAGCCCCCAACCCTGACCTCATCTCCTCTTCCCTTTTCTCCTTCTACTCCAACCACACCAGCCTCCTTGCTGTACCTTGACCTCAGCAGACACACAGCCCCAGGACCTTTGCACTTGTTGTTTCCTCTGCCTAGGTCTCTCTTCTATAGATACTCTCATGGATCCCTCACTTTTCCCCAGGTCTTTACTCTAATGCCACCTTGTCAAAGAGGCGTTCCCTGATCATTCTTTTGAAAAAATGTAACACCTCCCTCCCATTATCCATCCCCCTTTCTTATTTTATTTTTTTCCATAGCACTTGTCAGCATTTACTATATTTTACTTACCTTTTAGCCTCTCTCAGCAAGAATGTGAGTTTCAAGCAGATATTTTTATCAGTTGCACTCACTACTGTATCCCCAGGGGCTAGATAGGACATAGTACCTTCCTCACAAGGAGAGGTACTACATGCAAGTACCTTGTATGTTGAGAGTTATACATGCAAAACACCTAACAGCACATGGCATATAATAACAATTATGTAAATATTTGCTCTTTTTTATTTTTGTTTTAACCTTCATGACAAGCCTAATGAGTAGTTATTGTGCCAATTTTACAGATTAGGAGACGGAGGCTCAGAGTAACTTACTGAAGCTTACAACATTAGTGGTTGGAAGGACCAGGATTCAAACCCAGATCTGATTCTATATGCTGTGCACTCAGTCCCCTCACTCTGCTAGGAAGTCCTGGGGTAGAAGAGGCAGAGATCCAATCATTCTGGAACAAGCTCAAAGCCCAAGAAGGCCCGGGCCCAAGGAGTAGGGGGTAAGGAATAAAGCCTCCAGAACCCAGGGACCTTTATACTGTATGAATCTGAAATGGCGTGTGGCATTCTGTTTACTTCCTAACTTCACCAAAAAATGTAATAGAGCCTGCCAATTAAAAAAAAATGTTTTCATGACCCCAGAAAATCCGTGTATGGGTGACATTTAAACAGTCATTCCACCATAACAGGAAGAAGAGGTAGAGCAAAGGAGTTTATTATAACAGCTGCTTTCATACCCAAAACAAGGTTTGGCTGTTTTTGGCAGGTTGTACTGCAGTTGAGTTGGCAAGAAGCTGACAGACTGCGTGAGTTTCCTTTCAAAAGATCATTTTGCTTCCTTAGAAAAACCCAAGCCTGGACTCTCCAGTGTGAACCGCAGATGTGTGCTCCTCCTCTGCTCCTCTGTCCTCCGGGGGCTTCCACCTAACCTGGGCCTAAACTGGGCCACAAGCTTGTGGGGCAGAAAGAGGGTGGGCTTGGGGATTGGGAAGACCCCCTCGAGAATCCAATGCTTCCGTTATCAGCTGCCTAACTCGCCCAGACTCAGCGTCCTTGTCGGCATGGCTACTGTCAGGATTGGAGAAAGGCCAGTACTGCTCCTAGCACATTACCAGGTACCACTGGCAACAACTATTATGATGTAGTTATCATGACTTTAGATGTAGCAATTTTCAACCTTCGTTTGATGGCACACTTAAACTAACGACTAAAATTCTGAGGCACACGAAAAAATATATATTTTGCTGATCTAACATAAAAAAATAGGTATAGTTTTGATTTGTTCACACCAGATGGCTATTGTTGTGTTGTCATTTTTCTTATTTGACAATCTAAGGGGAAAGAGGCCCTGCCCTAAGTAGGCAGGTATTGCATGTTTTAAAAATTCTCGCAGCACACCTGCTGAAAAGTGCTGGGCTAGGGGCGTGAGTCCCGGGTTCCTCTGAGGACTCTTCTGAGACATTCCGTTTTACAAAATGCACACAGCAGAGAGTGTAAAATGCAACCCCATTCCTGGGGGCTTTTAAAAAAGTGACTTATTTACAGCCCGTTCCCTTCAAACCTATAAAGTGGACAAGAAATGAAGCAAGGCGAGGTGCCAGGATCTCCCCGCAAGTGTCATTGCTCTCGGGGTCCAAAAGGGCAGGAAAGGGAAGGGAGAGAAGGGGACCCAGGGGGAGCCTGGGAGGCAGGGCTTCACTGGGTTTTAAACTGGAAATCCAACAGGAAGCGAGAGGCTCCTGGCTTCTAGGACCGGGCTGTGCTGGGCTGGCCTCCTGCAACACCGAGTGCACAGCAAGTGCCTGAAACCATTTCAGTGCTAATGGCTTCCAGATGGCAGGCGAGCAACCAGCTCACGACGCACTCGGCGCCCAAGGGGTCTGATGCCCATCCGTCGGGCTGGTGGCCCAAACTCCTAAAGAGCCAAACTCCTAATGAGTTAGACCAGACCCCGGGCAAGCTCGGGTGGCCTAGCTGGACCGACAATGCATGCTACAGTATTCCAGTAGTGGGTGAACCCATGTTCTGCAGTCTCTCCCTCGGCAGGAAAGCCCCCTCTTCTCCCCCCACCCCGCCCAAGCAAAGCTTGCTCCTCATCCAAGACTGAGATGCACAGACAGCACAGGCTTGTTGCACAAAGGAAATGCACTTTCCCGAGTCTCTGGGAGATGTGTGCTGGGCTGGGCTTTTGGACCCATACTGTAGTGGAGGGAACCCTTGGCCATTGCTTCGAAAACCCATTTTTTATTTCAAAAGCCTTTAATCCTGTGTCTCGTTAGAGACTGAACTTGGAGCACTGCCTTCCAAAGAAAGACAGGAAAGCCAGTGAGCAATCCCGGGGCGGGGGGTGTGGAGTCAAGGGGCACCCCAAGCTGGGCATGTGTGAGCCCCCACTCCTGTACTTGAGCCTCGTGGGGAGTAGGGTTGGGAAAAGTGGGTGAGCGGGTGGGCGGGGCCTGGACTCCTTCCCTGCTGAGAGCGCTGTGGTTTAATTTAGCTGTGAAAACACCCCATATCCCAAATACCAGTTGAGCCAAAAAAAAGAGAATATATGATTGCGTACAACTTCAGCCCAAACCCCATACCCAGGGCTGACATTCTAAATATTTAATAAATGTTCTGGCGTGAGCACTGGTCAATCAGAACGTCGATACCACGGTGCTCCACAGCTGACTATCAGCCCTGCCTAAATCCCGACAGAAACATTTAAAAATACCACAGCAATTACTTGTGGGTGGAATATCCAACACACTTTCCACTGTTGACACAGAGCTTTCACTGCCTGGCGCTGTTCCTGGAGGGCACCCTGCTTCGTGGTAGCCTGGCCACACAGGGCTGATGGGACACCAGGAGATGGACGACACGCCCCGTTCTGAATTAAAAACAAAACTGTTATAAAAGTAGAACGGCTATTTTAAGTTGCTCCACTGTTCAGGGAGAGTAGCTGCAGGGACAAGTGCCAGGGCTTGGAGAATACTCTTTCATTCCTGTGAAGCTACATAAAAACCCCAAGTGTATTACTGCTTTGTGAACCAAAACACGCAGAGGCCATTGCCACTGGCCCCTCAGCCCGATGACCAGCAGCGAGTCCTGAAAGGGCATCAGGGAGGAAAAACAAGGCCACCGGCACCCAGGTCCTGCCCTCCAGGAACTTGCCACTGAAGTCTTTGCGATGATTGCCTAGGTCAGTGATGGCGAACCTATGACACGAGTGTCAGAGGTGACACGCAAACTCATTTTTTTGGTTGATTTTTCTTTGTTAAATGGCATTTAAATATATAAAATAAATATCAAAAATATGTCTTTGTTTTACTATGGTTGCAAATATCAAAAAATTTCTATATGTGACACGGCACCAGAGTTAAGCTAGGGTTTTTCAAAATGCTGACACGCCGAGCTCAAAAGGTTCGCCATCACTGGCCTAGGTTGTATATGACTGGCTCCTGCCCGGGAGCAGTCGCCATTGCCCTTTGTGGGGAAACTGAGTCCCAAAGAGAACCATATTCTGTCTTGTTCTCTCAGGACTCTCTGACACCGTGGACTTCTTCCCCACAGATTTTCCCTTTTCCTTTTCACTCTTTGATTGCTACCCTCTTGATTCTTACCTTTCTTTCTTCCCCCACATGCCTGCTCTCCTCTGCTGTTCCTTTCATTCTGGGTGGTTCTACTTCCTCTCGCTCTTTCTTTCCACGAATGCCCTCGAGAACTTTACCTCGAAGCCACCAGAAAGAACCCTGAATGCCCACGGGTGACATCTGAGTGGGACATGGTGCAAACTCCCAAGCCAGGGGTCACCCTGTTCGGTCAACTAGAGCTGGTGGATTGTTCAACCTTTTCATCACAACACTCGATCTTCGTTAGAAAAGGTTGTTAGCAGAAAAGTTCACTTACTCCCAACCAGGTCCATGCAACCTACACATTTTGGAAAAGTGAAGGAAATAGAGGAAACCAGGAGGGAAAAGGGAAGAAATAAAAGGAACAAAGGGCTGAAGAGGAAGACTCAACTTCAGAGTGATCACAACTTGTTCAGGTCAAAGTTCAAAATACTAACACTGTTCCTAATGTTCCACTAAGTGGCGGCCTCTCAGTGCCTCTGACAAGTGATTTAAGAGAAGTGGTCTGCTCCTGAGGGGGCTCGTGAGCCTCCGTGCAGGATGGTCCGACTGAGAGTCTCGAGCCACACAGTTGGGAAGGTGGCGATGCAAAGGTCAGATGCACAAGGGAGGAGTTCATTCATCAAACCCGACAGGTGAGCAGCCTGCGACGGTGCCCAGGACAGGACGAGAGCCATCTGCTTGAGAAAGCTCCAGCACAGAAACCACAAAGGAGAAGATGGAGCTGTATTTCCGGAGGAAAAAGCAAAGATTTCTACTCAAAGCTGAGGTAAGAGCTTTGTTTATTTCTTTTCCAACGATGAAGAAAGAATCCTACTTCCCTCTGATTCGGATTATTTTTAGCATGTATGACTCAGCTTCGATGCCCAGCATGTCTGGCCATGTCTTTTCCGCAGCCTGAAATTTGTCAGTAACTTCCCACTGCCAAGAGTACAAAACAGAGACTCCATCGTGTCGCACTGAAGCCTGTAGGTTGGGACCCTCACCCCCCCTTCCCCTTAGCTCAGACTTCAGCGCTGTGTCCTCCAGAGCACACACGGTCTCACTTCCCCCGAGCATGCGTGTGTTTCCCTCGGCCTGCAATACCTTCCCCAGCTTGCTTGCCTGCCTGCCCAAATTTTACTCATCTTCCATAAACCATCTCAAAACTCTAGTTCCTCTGTGGAGCCTGATTTCTAAGGGGTTCCTTCTCCTACTGCACTTGAATGCCATCCCATCACATGAATTATCTTTCATAATAGACACCAGAACTATATCGTTTCATCTTTTTGTCATCAGTACCTAGAGCACAGGAAGTACCCTAAACGTATGCAGACTATTCAGGTTAACGTTCATTTGAATTCTACATGTGTGTACACACACACACACACACACACACACACACACACACCCCTCCTGCATCTCTAGGGTTGTGGGTTCTAGTGTGGACCCTGCTGCAAAGTTTCTGACCAGGGCCCCGAGGTTGGGATGGATGTGATGGAATGAAGTGCGTGGTATATCAGAAATCAAGTTGGAAACTTGGAAATGAATGGCTTCAAATGCTTAGAGACTTCGTATGCACAAATCTCAGCTTTCAACTCAGATAGAATATATATGTTTGCATGAGAGAGGACAGCAGATCAAAGTGAGTGAGAGCAGAGCGAGAAAGGCTCGGAGTCTTGTGCTGTCTCACACCTGGTCCCCCTCCAGCCTCCCAGGAAAACGGCCCCTGCCTCGTGGTTGGATATAAAACAGTCACACGTCCTTTCCATCAACTTGAATTCCATTTTAAATGAAATCAAATTCCATTTAAATTCCCAAAGAGCCACAGCATGTCCAGGGTGCTGAGATAAGGAGCTGAGACTTTCATAAATGGCAAAGGCAGCGAAATCAGACTCAGAGCAAGTCAGGTAAGTGCAGGAAGGGCCCCCTTGCATTTCAAAGCGTGTGCAGAAATGTGCAGAAGTGGCTATTTATGTAGGAGAGAATTTTTGAAATGGTCCGTTGTATTGAGACATAGTTTTGCTCCCAATAAGTCTGGCACGAAACTGACAGGAGAAAGGGGTATCTAAATCTCAAATGTGTCATGATACACAGCCACGAAGTTCTGAAATTTGGTGTAGCTTGTGTTCCATTAAAACGGTTCACCTCTCATCAGGAAAATAATTGCTGAACTTACAAATGTCAAGAACTCATCTGGGCATGTTAAACAAGCATAGCCGGTCTGTGATCTTCTAGAGATCTAAACACAGCTCCTGCTACCATGGCGGAGACAGGAGCCTTGCTAGGAATTAGGACTGCAGTGCTACACTCTATAGCACATTCACAATGGAGCTGGAACAGTATTTTCATTACCACAGGGCAGGCACACTGTGGGTTAAATAGGCATTGCAGATGACCAGAAGATAAAGTCTTTCTAGGGCAAAATATATCTTTAAATGATCAAATATCTGCCTTACAAATCACCTTTCCTGTTCCAAGTTACGTATACATATCATCCAGACACACTGGAGAAGAAGAAAATCCCTTTTTCTTTCTACTTTTTGTGCACAGAATGGAGAATATAGGATCAATTAGTTTCACAAGTATATGGTCTGACTATCTACTTTATACAGTAAATTGCTCAAAGGAAGGAAATCTTCTAAGTGTTCTGCATCTCATCCAAATGGAGTAGGTTCTCCTAACTTAGCAAATGCATGAAATGGGATTCAGAAATACTTGGAAAGGCTGGAACTTGGGAGGGAACCCAATATGATGAAATTCCAGTGGATGAAGGGCCTTCCTTGCCTTAACAGTATGTGGTGGTAGAAAAAGAATGACCCACATTTCCATCCTGACACCCACTTATTAGTGCTTAGCCCCTCTGAACACCAGTTTTCTCATCTGTAATTTGGGCATAATTACGCCCATATCACAGATTATTGTATAGGTTAAATAAGACTATGCATTTACAATGAATACAGCGAATGTGGCACATATTGGTCCAATGTATTGTAGTTCCTCCTGTTTCCCTCCTTTTAAAATGCAATTCCTTTCTGGGGGTGTCTGGGGGTTTACGTATGTTTTATGACAGTGTCCACATGGGAACTGTAGTTTTCTAGTATTGCCTGTGAAACTTGTGGGAATTCCCGGCTAATTCTGGAGTCGATTGGGAAGCTCATTGCTGTGGCACAGCTAACCACTCCTCCTCCCAACCAGCCTTTATCAGTATTAAAGGTGAGTTAAAAAAAGTATTTAGCAAAGGACAGGAAGGGGCAAAAGTAGGTTTATAGTTGTGAGAATGCAAAAGACAGAGTTTATTCTTGTATTATTATTACTTATATTATTTTCCATAAGAACAACTGTAGACCTACTTCTGCCCACCACTGTATGTGACTGGAGTAATGGCCTATGAGTAGCATGAGGGGGAAAAGACGCAGGAGTTTGAGCAGCAAGTTCAATTTGAGTTAGTGATCCAAAACTCCATGTATAACATGCAGTGTGATGGGGCTGGGGAGGGGAGTGGTATCTCAGGAGAGAGATGTGCATCCTCCCACATCCCAACGCCCTGAAAGCCTCATCATAACATCCCAGAGAGCAAAACAAAATATCTGCCAGGAATATGATAAAACATGAAACATAACATGAGCTCAGCTGGCTCAGCCGTGAAACTTAAAATTATGATTCTACTCGTTTTGTATCAATGTAACAAAATTCAAGACTAAAACCTAAAAGCCAAGAAACAAGTATGAGTTCCAGCTTACGGAGAGACCTACCAATTCAACAACAGGTTGCACCTTCTCCCCCTATTCTCATTCCTTCTCTACCCTGAGCTCGTGCAGCCATCAATGCCTCTGGTAAAGGAATAGTGGTTCTCACCTTGGCTTCATTTGATATACCCCAGAAGGTTTTAAAAACCTTGATGATCAGACCACACCCCAGATCAATGAAATCAGAATCTCTGAATGTGGGGCCCGGGCATCATCCAGGCAATGCCAATGTGCCAAGGTTGGAAACGACTGCTCCAGAAGGCTGGCCCCGTGCCACCTGGAGGATGGTACCAGCTCTGGACCACACACCTGAGGAAGGTTGCAGAGAAGCAGGAGCCTGTTCAAAGAACAGTGACCAGGAGAGTGAAGAGTCTGCTCTCCGACATAGGGGCACTGGCGAAGGATATGGAGAAGAGGAGACTCTGGGGAGTATAAATGGTACTTAAAGTTCCCGACGCTCCGTCATGTGACATCAAAGGGTGGGAACTAGAGAGAAACAGATTTCTGCTCAATCCCAGGAAGGACTTTCTTAGAAGGAGAATTCAAAGACTCGGAGGCCTTGAGGGAACTTCCAACTCATAGCTGGATGCGTGTGAGCACAGACTAGCCTGGGGCCAGCTTTGGGCAGAAAGTGTTTAAAGGAAAATCGGACATTGGACGGGGGTTAGGCTGGATGACCTTTCAGGTCTGGTATAACTGTGATTCCAGGTGCCTTTGATTCCAGGGGCTTATGGACTAAATGACCAATTGTGCACAATGAAGAAAAAACTTTGTTTAGATCAGGAGAACAAATCCATTATAAACCTTACCAAATGGATAAACTTGAGTGAGCTAGGACACAGGAATAAGCCCAAGAAGACTGAAATGTCCAAAAGTTCTTTCCACATACCACACAGTTCATTAGGACAATTCGAAATACTACAGCTGTAAAAGGCAGCTTTACCGAGTGGCCTCGCTGTGGCAGCTCTGCAGGAGGCTATCTGCCGATTTAAGGCAGACACTCCGGAGGAGACCCCCGCTGTTTACATGGTTGTCCAAGTTAATTATCCCTATATTTTCAGATGAAGTGTATGGTAATCTGTTTATCTAGGTCAAATGTCTGGGGCTGCCTTTGACCCTCGACAGTTGTACAAAAATACATAGTGTTGTCCTACTGGGCGTTATAAGAAAGATCAGGTTAAAAAAATTGCATCCACTTCTTTATAGGTTCAACACAGTAATCCCTATTTCTGAAATACTCTAATTAGATCCAATTCTAAACAAGTGGTTTAAAATGGAATTAAAAAATACAGGAATAAAAAAAATTTTGAATTGAGGCCATATTTTTTGTCTTGAGCTTATGAATATGTTTCCCCATAGAGATAATGAAAGTCGGGCCTCTGGCCTCTGCAACCATTCCTAAGAGCAGTAACTTCCACAGCACAAGGAAATATGCATGAAGCTACCGCAGTCAGCTAATAAAATGCTCCCACAGTCAGCTATGGGTTACTAGAGCTAAGAGGGGTGTTGGAGTGGAGGAAACAGTATATGTCATAATGTATGTACGTGGGGAGGATGTGATTTAATCTGGAAAACAAATAAAATCTTTGGAAGAGTAACATGCTTCCTAATGGTATTTACCAGATATCCTTTAAGGCTGATCTCATTTTGGGTTGTCAGTCAGAGTGAGTCGGGGTGAAGTTAGGGTGGATAAGCCCACCAGTGGAGAAAGTGAAGATTACCAAGGAACCTGCTGTGGGTGGGGGTGTGGGAGAGGGCCCATTCCTTCAGGGAACTGCAGGACTTCCCTTCCACCATGTCCTTTTGAGCCACTTTTTTTTTGTACTAACTAGATCCAGTGTATCTAACACTACTGAGTACCAACCATGCCAGGCACTTCATCAAATGCAGGTGTGTAGTGATGACTGGAAGGCTAAGCTATGGGAGCCGCCATGCTAGAATCCCCGAAATAATGCTGTGGTAAGACCTCGGTGCTCAGAATGCTGTTGGCACCTGCAGCAACAGCAGCACCCGGGAGCTTGTTCGATGCAGGCCTCTCCCAGACCTACTGAATCAGAGTCCGCATTTCAACAAGATCCTTAGGTGATTCCTATTGTCACTAAAGTTGGAGAAGCACTTCGATAGAGACCTTAGAGTTTCTATCCTCTTATTCTACAAAAACTTAAATTAAGACAAATTTTTTTAGAGAAGTTTTAGGTGCACAGCAAAATTGAGGGGAAGGTACAGAGACTTTCCATATATTTCCTGCTCCCACACAAGCATAGCCTCCCATTATCAAATTCCCCCACCACAGTGGTACATTTCTTACAATTGATGAACTACATTGACATATCATAATCACCCACAGTCCTAGTTCCCATTAGAGTTCATTCTTGGGGTCATATTCTATGGGTTTGGACAAATGTGGGATATATGTCCACTATTATAGTATCACGCAGAGTGGTTTCAAAGACCTAAAAATCCTCTGTGCTTTAACTGATCATCCCTCTGCTCCCCTCATAACCCTTGGCAACCACTGATCTTTTTACTGTTTCCATAGTTTTGCCTTTTCCAGAATGTAATGCAGTTGGAATCATACAGTACTGGCATGTAGCCTTTTCTGAATGGCTTCTTTTACTTAGTAATATACATGTAAGGTTCCTCCATGTCTTTTTATGGCTTGATGGCTGAGTAATATTCCACTATCTGGATGTACTACAGTTTATTCACTATTGAAGGACATATCAGTTGCTTTCAAGTTTTGGCAATTATGAATAAAGCTGCTATGAACATCTGTGTGAGGTTTTTATGTGGACATAAATTTTCAGCTTCTTTGGATCAATACTATGGAGCAAAATTGCTGGATGTTATGGTCAGAGTATGTTTAGTTTTGTAAGAAAACCTCTCATTTTTTCAGATACAAAGCTGAGATCCAGAGAAGTTGAGTGACTTGCCCAAAGTCACACCATCAATTCATGACAGCCAGGTCTTGAACAAGTATTTCTTGATGCTTCATGTGGAAGTGCGTGTTGTTATGGCAAAAGAATGGATATGGGAACCAGGGAGACCTGAATCTGGAAGCTCTGTGCCTCTGTTTCCCCACCTGTGGAAACTAAGATATCTATACTTCCCTACTAGTGTAATTGTGAAGATCCAGTGAAATAACATACCTGAAAGTGCCTGAAGTGCTCAAAATATTCAATATCTCACATTTTTTTCTGTTCCTACTGGCATTTTCTAAGGAGTCAGAGCCTCTGGAAGAGGCCAGGCCAGGCCTGAGGGGTGCTCCACGTGATAAGGAGTTTTTCTAGGCACAGAATGTAGAAGTCTACTGCATGTGCTGATGAGTGGTTCCATGCTGCTGCCCATGTCCTTTAAGACTAGGCTTTATATAGATCCCTAGATGTTTCCAGTCCTGTTTTCTAACACAGGGACATGCTCACTTTTGGCAGATTAATTGGTAGAGTTGTCAGCACAGCTGCCTTTTATTGCCAATAAACTTGGGTCCCTGTGAGCCGTGGTCTTAATTATTTGTTATTTCTTTTTCCAAGGGGGATAAGGTATGTCCTGCTTTAAGCTGGTGTTCTCTTGCATCAGGACAAGAAAGTAAAGAACGCACTGAGGAATTTATCATATGGCAATGACTGGGAATGCCTTAGAAAAACCAAAATATTAGCAGAGGCTACAGCACCCTTATTGCCTTTTCTCTTGCGTTTCTTTATCCTCTCATCCCCTCTTTCTCATCACACCCACTCCCCAATCCATGCTTCACCACAAGAGGCACAGAAAATTCTGCCTCTATTCTAAGCCTCATAATGAAACGTCTACCAGTAAAATATTGTGATTTCCTTCTCCCCACTTAAGAATGTTTGAAGGTTTCCATGCCATAGTGCAATCCCTCAGTGATATTTTCCCATGTAATATTTGAGAATTGGTCAAGCTCTCACCGTACATTCATCAATTCAGACACAACCTATACAACTGTGCATTTTCATAGCCCTTAAAAATAATATGCTCTGGGAAAATTCAGAATCTGTGTTACAGCATTTACAGTTAAATAAATATTGTTTTGATGAGTGAACCATTGTATGTAAACCATGTGTAGTTTTAAAAAGCTTCACTAACCTGTTGGGTTTATCAGTGTTTTTCCTTACATGTGCCAAAGTCAATGTCATATAAAGCAGGATCCTGCTGACTTTACTTTTTACACCATTAAGAAGTATTCAGTTCAGCTCTTTCCAATATTGGGGATCAGGGAAATCAAAGGAAAATGTCATCCATGGGGAACACAAAGGTCTGTTTTAGCCAATAGTTTCAGTATCTTCCTCACAAAATAGTTGACCAGATCTGCGGCTAGGCAGACAGATGTGAGTTCCCCCTTGTCTCATTTCTACCTTCTAGTCAAGGGGCTAATGAACTGTAAAGCAGTCTCAACTGAAGGGATAAGAACAAAAAGAATTTGGTAATAAGCTATCTACATAATTGGACCTTGAAAAAAATCAAACTTAAATGGTAATTTTTAAGGCTGTTAGTAGCCTTTGGCTTCCACAATGGCAGGACACAGTAAACTATATATTATACTATTTTATTCTAGTCATATACCGCCTCATTTTAAACCTGTGGTTCTCAACCTCGGCTGCACATTAGAATCACCTGGGAATCTTTTTAAAATCCTGATTTCTGGGCCTCATCCTCCGGAAATTCTGTTTCTTTGTTACTAATGTTGTGGCCTCACCCCATAACAAAGAAACAGAATTTCCGGGGGATGGGGTCCAGAAATCAGGATTTGAAAAAGATTCCCAGGTGATTCTAATGTGCAGCCGAGGTTGAGAACCACTGGCCTAATTGGATCATCAGCAATGGCTTAATTAGCATGGTGCCATCATTACTGTGTATGCTCAGGTGGCTTCCAAGTAGGAGTGGGCATCCACCCAGGTCTTTATGAAAAGATTTATTCCATTTTTTGTGTGTGTGGGTTTGGGGGTCTCCCCAAATGTCAACCTCACATCCAATGAAATTTGTAAACCCCAGTTTTAATACATTGAGGCCATTTCATTAGCTGGCTGTGGCCATGCATGTCTGAGAGCTAGTATGTCACAGACATGGATTAACCAGAGATCATGTTGGGGAAACAACTGAAGGTATTCCTGGCAATGATGGGTTACCAATGGATTAATGTGACATTAAAGCCAGCTTCTGCCACACACTCTGATTCCCAGGGACACTTGACGAGGAGTAGATACATCAGCAATTGCAATAACTGATTGTTCTTATAAAATTCTCACCTACCATCACTCCCTTTCTTTCAAGCCTTGGAGAGAGCATGCACCTTCCCTCCCCAAACCAGGGTCAACTGTTTACATTTTCAACATAGAAGGTTTATCTTTGGAGTCCTCCTGCCTCCATTGCTCTTTTTCCTCCTGAATACCCTTTCCCTGCCTCAGCTGTGCTCACAAGCCTGCCAGCTGACAGAAGCTCCTTACTTTGGTGCCCCTCTTTCCAATTCTCCTTGGTCCCAAATACTTCTTCCTCTTACAGCAGACAATCCATCTCCTGGAGCGTGTAAGCCAGATGTCAGAAGGAAAGCAACCGGACTGCACCATTCACAACCTAGTGTGAAGATGGAACAACTCACCACAACTCTCCCAAGGGTATTAACAACAGAGAAGATGAGCTTATTGATAACTGAATTTATTGATAGACTTTAACAGCCAATGTAACGTTGGAAAGAAAGTTATTTCAGGGGCATTAGGAAAGAATGTTTGAAAGGCAAAGTATATACATAGCTCTCTGTCACACACATAGCCATGCTATAGATTAGTAGGCAGCAATTAAAAAAATGAGATATTGCTATATATATGTGTATATATATATATATATATATATATATATATATATATAATACATACACACACACACACACATACACACACATACTAAAATGGAAGCTCTCCAAGATACTGTAACAGCAAGTCCCTTTGGGCTTCTTAAAGTCAACCACCAGGTCACAAATAAGGTCAACCCTGGTCTCCCTCCACAAATTCAGAGTACTCATCCCTCGCCCCTCCCCCTGCTCCCTGAGAGAATCAAGCTCACTGGATGCTACCCACAGACTGAAGCCTGAAGAACAGCACTGGAAACTTGGCTCAGCACTTCTGAGAAATTGCTAACCCCTGAGTCTGACCAATGGATGTGGAAATATCATTTGTGGTCAAAATCACACTCACAGATCCGGCCACAAACGCAAATTCATTTTCTGCCATAGTATCCACAAACCTCATCTATAGCTTCCTAAGGAGTAGCCTTTGTTCTAAGTGAAAGGCCAATGATAAGATCCTGATGGAATTTTTTAAATCCTCACCCAAGGATATGTTTTTATTGATTTTCAGAGAGAGAGGAAAGGATAGATAGGGAGGGAGAAGGAGAGAAGGAAAAGGGGAAAGGGGGAGAGGAAAGGGGTAAGAAGAGGAGGGGGATAGGGAAAAGGAAGGGGAAGGGGGAGGGAGAGAGAGAACATCCATTGGCTGCCTCCCATACACCCCCTGACCAGGGATTGAGCTTGCAACCTAGGTATGTGCCCTGACTGGGAATCAAACCCACAACCTTTGGTGTACAGGACGACGCTCCAACCAACCGAATCATCTGGCCAGGGATGGAATATTTTCTTTAACATTAATAGCAAAAATAAAAACAAAACGTTGAGCAAACACACTTTCACACTCATAATGAACAGGCTGCATCTCAACTTTAAGTCATTCCCAGGATCCTTAAGTGCTTTGTCTAAGCACCACGCTGCTCCCAGTCACACCTGCATTTACAAGAACGGGCCACAGGTGCTCCCAAAATCTGGGAAGAAAAGCCAGTCCTGCTGCCCAATTGTTGGTTTGTTATGGAAGCAGAGATGGCTTATGACTCACTGCCTCTGAGCTGTTTTTGAAAAAGAGACAAATGAGAAACTTGATTAGAATCTTTCAAAGCAGAAACTACTCTGTGGGGTTCAGATTTTTTAAATGTGTTCCATTCAGTATTTCAAGGCACTAAGCATCATTCAGCAAATGACTCTTTTCTGTGTTCAAAGATTAAAAAGATAACAGGATATGACTCCTTTGGTGCACAGGAGTTAAGAAGTCTGTTTTCCTAACGCCCTTGTCACAGCTTAGCAGCAGACCACAGAAGACGCTCCTTCCTGCTATACTGGTGGGACACACATCGTCCCCACAGCCAAAGTAACTGCAGCTGGCTGTGGGCAGCTGTGTGTTGATAGGGAACTGGTTCACTCTTTTTTCTAACCTGGATTTCTAGTTTTATTGCAAAGCCATTTCTAAACGATGGGGTTTCCAAACCAGTCTCAGGTTTGGCTGTCAGAGGGTCTTGCTCCCACTGACTTCACATAAACTCTAACGCTTGGGGAGGTTGGCGAGAAGAAGGCTTTTGGTGTGTAGTGACTTTCATCTCAGAGACCCAGTCTCTGTAAACTCCCAATGTTTTGAACTGGAAGAGACTTTGGATATGATCTATTCTCTTATTTTAGGAGTGCATGCAGGTGCCAGCTGGAAAGGGGGGAGTGTTAATGTGTGTGCCCAGAGAAGAGAACAGGAAAGAACATTCTGGGACATTTTACTCTGATGGACTTGGGGATAGACTACTTTGGGGAACCTTTGCCAAGTAACTGTATCAGAAGTATCTCAGTTTTTCAATGGATACACAACATGTATTGCGTTACCAGGTCTTCCTACGATACTGAGGTCTGGAATCTCCTCCCTGGCTATAAATTGGGGATATTGGTGCTATGTTGAGATCATCTCCTTTGAGCGCCTGTGGCTCTGGTTATCAGTACTCTTGCTGATCTGGAGGAGAGTCCTGTCTTTGGGAACACTAGTTTACAATGTAGTGCATTGTGCCAGCGGTGGCATCAACGTCAGAATTTTACTTTCTGTCTTTGCATTTTCAGCGGGAACCAAGAGAAAACAGTCTATACCCACAAATTCTTCAATGCACACAAAAGTAACTAGATATGAATTAGCACGTTAGATGTTCATGAAAAAGTAGACGGAAGCGGCAATAGTTTATTTTTACTTAAGTAGGGTACTCAGAAAAGCAGTGATTACAACATGCAGAATTCAAGTTTATCCTTATATTTACAGTGAGTAAGTATCTTTGGGAAGATTTGGTCATTGAGTATCAACAGGTGAGATTTTTGAAGTTAGTACAATGTTTGTGAAACTAATCTTGCCTGTCCACACACTCATATGTGGCAACACACTTTGTTTGTTTGGTAAACAGAGGGTTGAAAGAACAAATCCTTGGATTGTTTCTGGCTAGTGTATACTTGAGTCATCTATGGGGTCCAGGAACCAGAGAGTGCTCGTCTTCCCACAGATGCACCACTGTAGTATTTCTGCCTAAGGAGCTAATTTTTCCCCTAAATTAACTGTAGGGAGCATTGCATACCTGCAGTGTTTGGAATTCTTTTTCCAACAGGCACTACTGCAGCCTGGTGGCTGCTGAGCCTGGTTATCATGACCTACAATTCACTATTCCTTTGGGTAAGTCAGCTGAGCCTGAAAAGGTAGAAAAATAACTGTACTTAAATCAAAAGACCTAGGTTATGATCCTTGCTCTTCCACCCCATGTCCATGCCAACTTGATTAAGCCTTAGTTTTCTCATCTGTATGAGGGAATAATTATACCAGTTCTGCTCAAGGTTTTTATGCAATTCAAATGAGATATTAGATGGGAATGTATTTTACAAGTCATACAATGTTGTATACATATGTGGGGTTTGTTATTTATGTTTAGGAAAATTTATACTCTCTTTTCGCTTGGGTGCTTTATGGTGAATACCACAAGCCTTCTGAGACAAAACATCGAACCAAACAAATGCACATATACCAGCCTTTGGACCTAGGTGTCTGCTTCACACAGTAGCTTCTGCTGCTAAGGAAAAGGGCCAAATCTCAAAAGATGCTCGGCCCTCACAGCTTTCCTTGTCTGATGTGCGGGCTCTTTATACACCCACCTTCAACTAAAGCTCAAAGTAAGAAAAGTGCAGTCAAGTCAGGAAACTCTCCTTCGCAACCCAGCTCTAATTCCAGGTCGGTTTGAGCTGAGCCACAGGGTTGCACTATAAGTCCAGGATGACCAATTACTTTCCTCCCATGAGAAAACATGTTTGGAAAAGTTATTTTTTCTTTGTTACATAACTCAAAGTTCAAACTCCTTTGTTCCTGAGGTCTCTGCCAATGAGCAGAAGTTCAAGTTCACTGCCTGCTGTCTAATACTCTTTAAGAGTCCCGTTGTAGGAAATAATATTCATGGATGACTGCCTAAAAGATATGAAAAACTTCTACTCCTCTAGATACCCTAAATTGTATCTGCACATCAAGCCAAACAATCAAAAGAGCAGCAGGCTTAGACTGAATTGCTCTGGCCCCGTGTAGAGTTGCTTTTACTGAATTACACCTTGGCAGTATGCCATTGGCTAGCACTGAAGATATTACAAGAAACAGTTCTATAAAAATTGCAAGTGTGGGGATATTGTTGATATCTCCGCCATATCCCCACAGCGAGCCTTTGATGAGAATCAGCAGAGAAATTTCCCTTGGCTCTTAGTTCCAGCAAAAGCCTCTTTCTCCCAAGCCACTTATTATTTCTTTCACATGGGCACAACGAGGTTCACATTTCCCTTTTTGCTTTGGCATCTGGTAAGCTCAGAGTCCATTTTTCATCCCTCTTCTAAGAACTAACTGTACATAGACTGTATAGGAACAAAACACTGGTCATGGTCTCATATTAGTTTTCATCCCTTATATTTCCTGCACTTTAATTCTTTATGTATTGTGTGTCGTTGTAAACGCCCCGGAATCTTTGGAGAACAAATGTGTATTTAACTCATCAGCTCGGCATAAGGCTCTTCCGGATCCCAATCTGCCCTTTCAGCCTTGTCTTTTGACAGTTTCTGTCATGAATCTGTGAGCCAGTCACACTGACCCTCATCATGCCGTGACCCTGCCACTGGCTTTCATGATGCTCTGTATTAGCCTATGCAGATCCCTCTGCCTGGAGCACCCTTTGCCTGTTTCTTAGCCAAGTGAAATTCTCGCAGAACTAATAGTTCCCATCTCTGTTCTTATGTAACTGTTCCTCATATCACCAGTGTAGCACTTACATTCTAACAGACTATGCACACATTTGTGTCCTTTGCCAGGTCAGAAACTCCTTGAAGGCACTGCCATTTGCATTTATCTCTGTATCTGCAGTGCCTAACAACAGTTCTAGGGATGTCTACAATAGATGCTCAACAAATGGCTGTAAAATTAATGAGTAAATGAATACATCTGTTCCAGCACTACTGGGATGCTTGTTACCAGGGCTGATAACAAAATGCATTTCAGTATTTGCATGGGCTGCCTGGCAGTGGTTGCTGGAGGCGTACGTGCAGGTGAGGTGTCTTCCAGCATTTGGGTTACTGGGCCATAGCAGTGCTTCCTCAGAGTAGACCCCACCCCTCAGCCTTCCTTCTGAAGACAGGAAGACTGAGATGTTCTCCCCGCCCCCAATATTTGCCTCTGGCATTTGGTATGTGGCCAATTCCAGCTGTTTGCCATCGATGAGGCGAATACCAGAAAACCAATCAAATGAAGTCAGAAACACAGCAAGGTGCACCTGACTCAGTTTTGTGACTCCACGGGACAGAGAAGAGGGGCCCAGAAAGTGGAGGGTGGGAGGCATCTGGGGGCATGGGGAGTGTGAACATGCATGTGAGCGCTGAGGAAAGTGAACACCAGAAACCAACTGTCCAATCAATTTCCCGAAACTGGGGTGAAAACGATGCTCCCGCATTCTCTCTTGTTCTTTCACTGGCAGGCAGTGTGTTTCTCATTTGTCTAAGAATCCAAAATCCCCATTAGATGATGAAATAGAACGTGAAAGTAGTACCGCAGTGTCTACAGCGGAATGTTGCACCAAAACATATTAAAAGGGCATTGCAGAGCAATGTTCAATATGGTAAGCAGTTACTTTCTACCCTGAAGGTTTCCTATTTTTTACTCTTGCTTTGGTGTTCCTTTGAAGCCTTACAGTAAAACTAATGGGACTACATATTAATGTTTCAACAGGAAGACCATTGAATCCAACACCTTCATTTTACAAATGCACAGCTGAGGCCCTGTCTGATATGCTGACTTGCCCAAGGCTACACAATAAGCTGGCAGCAGAACCAATATACTTGACTCCCAGCCCACTGTTCTTCCCAGGAGACCAAGCCAGCTGCCTCTCATAGTCATCACCACAAACTAAGTACAAACAACCAGAAGCTCCTGGGAGGATAAGCTAGTCCACTTGTTTCCACACGGATGCCAACTCAATAAAACAACAACAAAAACACCTTGTAATGAAGGGCTAACACACTCAGCTAACAGCCAGTGATTAATGGGTCCAGGGACTAAGGTTGCAAAGAGATGTTATATCTTCAAGCTTGGCATCTGGGATTGCTTCGGCAAACACTCTCAGAGAGCCTGGCATCTGTTTACCCAATTGCTGGAAGAAGATGAGGTGAATGAAAGCCAAGCATGGAAGAACGCAGCAGAAATCTAGGACTCAGACCTCCTGCTCTGCTGACGAACACGTTATGTATGTTACTTGGCAAGTGGGACATGGCGCGCATCCACAAAGATACTCAGGATTTCTGCAGTTGCGTTGGGAGAACACGGGGCCCTACAAACAGTTCACAATTCAGTTGTGTCACAAGGAAGACAAGAGTGTTGGTGCCTTTAGTTTCAATTCTGGCACAACGCCCCATTTTTAGGGGCCCAAGTATGTCCATAATCCCCAAGCATGTACAGCACAAGGGAAAGGCTCCTGAACAAGTACCAACTCAACCGCGGAAAGAGCACTAGACATATTTCGGTTTCTGATTGCCTTTTTTAAACAATAAAAACACGGATAATAATCCTTCCCAGAAAAATGTGAGGTTAAAAGTTTAATCTGAGTTCACAGCACACACATTCCAAGGGGGCACTGTACTTGGGGAAATTACTCACCTAGAGTTTATATAAGTTCCGAGGCGATTAGAGTCAGCCGACAAATTGGAGCCAGGACACGTTTACATTTAAGGCTTAAAAATGGAGATTCCTCTTACAGAAAAAAAGAAGGCGGGGGGTGGGGGGGATCACCCACCACCCAATGTTTCTTGTTAAGGGACCAGACCCCATTAAGTGTCAGGCTATCGTCTTGAAGAGTGTGGATGATGCCAGTACACGGTCCCCTGTCTACCCTTCTCGCAAAGCACGTCACATCTGCTTGCTATCAGCATTTATCTCGCAGCGTGCGTCTGACTCATTTGGAAAACTCAAAGCACATGTTTATTTCTGCTGAGGAGCCAGCCATTACCGTGCAATTTACAGGCCCTCTGCAGCCCAGAGCACACTGCGATGGAGAGCGCGGCCAAATGCCAAGGAGCTGGTCGGGGCTCTCGGAGCTGCTTGGTTTGATGACTTTGCTCCCACTTTTGGGAAGGGAAATGACACCCCCTTCCGCCTCCAGTGAGCTCTCTTGTCACTTCCCAGCCTGAGTCACAACGAATGATTCTCCTTTTTCAGCCAAGGCGCGTGAGAACCCAAAAGCCAGTGTGTTTGGGAAGGAGTGACAGCAGGTAATGAGTGAGAGACACACGGCTTGTTAATTTCTGGAACCAAACAGCACTTGTACAACAACTCAAGAAGTCCTGCTCACAAAATAAAATGGACGTGCTCTTTCTTCTTTAAATCCCTGCCGTCTCTGGGATGGATCTTGGTGATTGCAACACATTTTCCACGTTGGGCTTCTCTCCATCACCTAATCTGATTTCAAGCGGTTTCTCTAACAACACTGAAAGTGAATGCACATGAACCTACCTTACCTGGGCCTACACAAAGCCACACTCCCAGGTGAAAGTGAAAATTCATCAGACTTGGCATTTTGTCTGTTGAATCTTTTTTTCTTCTATTTTACTGATTTTTCAGAGAGAGGAAGGGAGAGGGATAGAGAGTTAGAAACATCGATGAGAGAGAAACATCGATCAGCTGCCTCCTGCACACTCCCCACTGGGGATGTGCCCACAACCAAGGTACATGCCCTTAACCGGAATCGAACCTGGGATCCTTCAGTCCGCAGGCCGATACTCTATCCACTGAGCCAAACCGGTTGGGGCTGAATCTTTTTTTTTTTCTTCTTTTTTTTCTTTCTGCTTTTGGCTCTATTCTGCCAAAATTCACAGCAGGTGATGGCCATGGCCGGGTCAATGTAGGTGCTTTGCGTGAGTCAGTGAAAGGTGCACAGCAGTAGGACCGGCTCTTCTGGGAGCCTTTCTGCAGAGCAGAACCTGCACCACTGGCAAGAGCTCACAGGCCCTCCTTCCCAGAAACCCTGAAAAGCGACGGAAACTCTACGTTTGTTAACCTTAACGGGAAAAGGCTACACCAGGATGATGAAATGCAAGAGGCTAAAGGTTCGAATCAAAACCTGCCGTGCACCTCTGCCTGTGTTCTCCGAAGGCTGAGCCACCCAGAGGGCTGGACGGAGAGACGGGAGTGAGTTTTCTACACCCAGTGGGCCTCTGGCAGATGACCGTGTAATACTCGGACTGCTCTAGAACCAGCTCCGAGGTGAAACTTCTCCTTTGGTGAGATTGTGTCCACTCTCCTGGGGTATTCCCAAGTTCTGCATCTCTCTGAAAAGACAGGGAGACTCCCCCTTCTCCTCCCAGCTTGTACAGTTTGTCCTCTAGGTTCTTTACTTCACATCATTGGCCTCCATCACTCCTCAGACTTTGTTTGCAGGCAGGCCTGTCCTCGGAACATGCCACCTTTGAACCCCCGACCTTTGAACATGCCACCAACCTTTGACCATCCTTAGTAGATACCATTTCCTTAGAGCAGTGAGGTCCAGGCATTTGAACATATATCCTCCAATTTCCTTATTTATTCTTCGTTACCATATATATTATCTACACAGGATACTATCATTGCTAAGTAGTTCAAGACACAAAATATAGAGTGAGATTTATCATAACAATTTTACATGTAAGTTTTCATCCATTCTCCCCAGTGACATTTCAATAATTTTGAGGGTATTTTTTTTTAATTTTGAGTTTTTTTGGCCAACTGCTTAGCACATCAAATTAGATTGTTGCTGTTTCTACCTTGTAATACTGTAACCTTGTAATGTGGTCGGCAAACGTTTTGCATAGAAGTAGCAGAAGTGCTGCCTCTTCCATTTTTGTCTGTTTGGTTTTCTTGGGGACTGCATTGTTAGAGCACTACCTTTAATCCAAGGTTTCTTTAGAGCAGCGGTCGCCAAACTTTCGGCGCTATCCACTGAGCCAAACCGGTTACGGCGCGAGGAGTCTTTCAAAGCCACGTGTCCATTTTGTGAAGGTTAAAACTAGATAACACAACTGGCAAATTCACTTAACCAGTATAAGAAACCAGGCACAGAATATTCCCTGACTTTGAATTTGAGAACGTGGAGACAAAAGACTGAAGACCAACACATTCGTTCATTTAGGGTTAACACCATGTCACCCTGTCAGGAAAAAAATATGGAGGGTTTCAGGGCTGCCAGAAAAATGATAGTTTCACAGCTGATTCCACATCTATATCATTTCTCCTTTAGAGCACTTTCTAACAAGAAAAGAGAAGTTACAGACACTAAATATGCCCAAATACCTTAAATGCCTCCAAAGGCCATATACCTAACTTTTTAGGATTAAAAAACAAAACAAAACAGCAGAGCCTCTTTCCTCCCCAGGCACTTCAGAGACGCGTGGGGACACTGGGAAAGGGACGTGCTGCCCCTGCCATTAGCCCACGCTGCCGCTCATTCAGCAATATCTACAATCTTAACACTTCAGTAAATTGATTTTGTCACCCCATTCTGGGTGTGAGAAATTTAGAGCTGCTACATACATTTTCAATCTCAAGGGTCACAATTTCTAGTTTTAGAGGAATGTTGCTACTTTATCCAAGACAAGCAACTACCATCAAGATGAAAGGAGCTAGCAGCAAATTCCCCTTTCCACCCACCTCTATGGTGAGAACACGTCAGCAGATTTCTCAGGTGTTGCCAGCGAAGACTTTTCTCTGATGCTTGGAAACAACCAGCCCTTCTGACCCAGGTCTCCTCTCTGTGCGTGAGCCTCTCTCTGAGGCAGAAGCAGCTCTGGTATTGGGAAGGGGTTGGGGAAAGGGTGGGCAGCTGCCTGTAGCTGGGCCAGTTACAGGAAAAACTCACCATGGGAAAAGAAGATTCAAACTGTGGAAGAGTTAGATGAGCTGGTTCACCATAAATTAACTCTAAGTTAGCTTATACACAGAACTATTTGACTCAGTGGCATCCATAATGAAGTTTAAAGGCAATAATTATATTAAAAATATATAAAGAAAACTAACGTTGGAGCCAGCTGAAAGTATGGATTGAAACATATGAAGTCTCGTTTTCCTGGGGAGGAATCTGAGCCAAAAGGTTTGACTTCAAGTCCCACATGCTGCCTCCTTTTGTGCTATTTGGAGGCATTTATATACTGATTCTAAGTGCCCATGGACTTTAATACAAGAAGGAAAGAAGGAATTAAAACCTGGTCTATATGTGGTATTCAGACCTAAGTCCTAACCTAAACATACCCAAATTCCTCTGATCTTGTTACCAATTTAAGACAAAAGAATAGGTCCAAAAAAATGCCAAGCGTTTCAGCATGTCAGGGCCACTAGGCTACTTTACCAGCAATGCAAGGCGCTGCTTATGGAAAGCAAAGCAATGCCCTGGTCTGCCTGGTTAGTGTGGCTCAGTGGTTGAGCATCAACGTATGGACCAGGAGGTCATGGTTCAATTCCCAGTCAGGGCACATGCCCGGGTTGTGGGTTCAATCCCCAGTAAGGGGCATGTAGGAGGCAGCCAATCAATTATTCTCTCTCATCACTGATGTTTCTATCTCTCTCCCCATCTCCCTTTCTCTCTGAAATCAATAAAAATATGTATCTTTACAAAGTGCCCTGGCCAGGTAGCTCAATTGGTTAGAGCGCTGTCGTGATATGCCAAGTTTGCAGTTTCGATCCCCCAGTCAGAATCAACCAATAGACCTTGCCAGTGTGGCTCAGTGGAAAAATAAACAAATGGGACTACATCAAACTGAAAAGCTTCTGCACAGCAAAGGAAACAAGCATAAAAATGAAAAGGGAACCCTCTGGGAGAATGTATTTGCCAATGATATATCTGATAAGGGGTTAATTTCCAAAATATATAAAGTACTCATACAACTCAACAAAAGGAAGACAAATAATCCAATTTAAAAATGGGCAGACAACCTGAATAAACACTTTTCCAAGGAGGACATACAAATAGCCAAGTGACATGAAATAATGCTCAACATCATTAATCATCAGAGAGATGCAAATTAAAACCACGTCACACCTGCCAGAATGGTTATCATCAATAAATCAATTAACAATGAGTGCTGGTGTGAAGAAAAAGGAATCCTTGTCCACTGTTGGTGGGAATGTAGACTGGTATAACCACTATGGAAAACAATGTGGAGTTTCCTCAAAACATTTAAAAAACATTAAAAATATTTGACCCAGTGATCCCACTTCTAGGAATATATCCTAAGAAGCTTGAAACAACAATCAGAAAGAATATATGCACTCCTATGTTCAAAGCAGTGCTATTTACAATAGCTAAGATCTGGAAACAGCCCAAGTACCCATCAGTAGACAAGTGGATAAAAAAGCCGTGGTACATTTATACCATGGAATACTATGCGGCAATAAAAAAGAAGGATCTCATACCCTTGGAGACAGCATGAAGGGACCTGAAAATTATTATGCTAAGTGAAACAAGCCAGTCAGAGAAAGACAAGTATCACATGATCTCACTTAAATGTGGAATCTAATGAACAAAATAAACTGATGAACAAAACAGACCTAGACACATTGAAGCATGTAACAGATTGATGTATTTCAGAAGGAAGAGAGGGGAGGGAAGAGATTAACCAAAG
This sequence comes from Myotis lucifugus, assembly GCF_000147115.1. Taxonomy (NCBI): domain Eukaryota; kingdom Metazoa; phylum Chordata; class Mammalia; order Chiroptera; family Vespertilionidae; genus Myotis; species Myotis lucifugus. Next base: position 37,536 of record NW_005872171.1, read on the forward strand.
AATTTATATGCATATATGCTAACCCATGGACACAGACAATAGTGTGGTGAGGGCCAGGGGAGGATGTGGAGTGGGGTGGAGAGGGTCAATGAGGGGTAGGGGAAGGGGACATCTGTAATACTTTCAACAATAAATACAAATTATAAAAAAATTAAAAACCACCAACCAAAAGCCCAAACCTGAATTGCCATCCCAGATTATGCACCATGGATTCTGAGGTTGAAAACATTTTCTATCCTGCTTGTCTCAGGCCAAGCAGCTACTTGATGGACCTAACTTCAGATGATTGGGGGGGGGGTGGTGAGGGGGGGACCACCAGCATTAGAGACCTGGTGTGTAGGGCAGGGAAGTGGCCAGGGGAGTGGCTCACTCGAAAGGGCACTTCTCCTCACTCCCTGGTGGGCATTCTGCCCCCTGCGTGGGCTGCTTCTGCTAGCTGGAGTCCTGTCTTATCAAACCAGCCCAGTGGCAGGCCACGCTCTGCCATCCCATGTCATGGCATCCACTCATTTACACATCCATTTAGCAAAAATTTACTGAGCTCCTCCTAAGGGTCAGGCCCTGGGGATACACGGGAGTTGGACACACATGGTCTCTGCCTTCGTTTGGAGCTCTCTCTGCGTCTCTCTGGCAGGTTGTTTGCTTGAGTTTTAATTCTGGTTAGAATGCAGGTGCTGTAGGGCAGAGCTGTACTTCATGCTCTTAGAGCTTTTAACTTCAGGCGGATGCTGAGTGCTTGGAAGGATTTGGTCCCCATTCCGGACCAGGGTAGAGGTGTGTGAGCATCATGGTGGAGCACTGGGGAGATTAATTTCCATCTGTTTCACAGTTTGCTTGGGACTAGCTCAGCCTATAACAAACCCTATAACAAACCCCATCCTTGGCTCAATCCTTAGTCAGCCCTTGTTAAAGGGTGCCAGAGTCTATAGACATGCCCAGGACACAGCTTCAGCAAGGACTTCCAGCTTCCTCTTAGTATAAACGGCTCACCCTTTCCATCTCCCTCTGTGTCTCGTGAGAATGAAACTGCAGACAGTGGCCAGTAGGAATCTAGAAGATGGGAAAGGTCCAGGGAAAATCTGGGACATCTCTGGGTACTGGATAGTGAAGCGCCGGTGCCCTCTAAAAGCGAAGCAACTTTTAGTCTCCATCATGCCAATTGTGCGTTCAACAGTTTACAGTGTAAACAGATCCGTTTTGTCTGCCATACGTTCACGCACTTGGAATGACCAGTAATGTATACTTAAACGTGTAATAAAACTTAAGGGGAAAGGGAGTCCCGGGAGTTTAGGGGAAGTGAGCTATTACTCCTCCGGCATGGAAAGGCCCTTGTGTTTCACGTATGATTTGACCATGCTTCAGGAAAGCAATTTTTGCTTGAAATGGCACATTTCCTTTCTTTTTTATTAGGCTTCCTGGAGGGTTACTTCACCCCAGGTACTTTCTTACACTGAGTAGTATTTCAGCTGTATCCTGCAAAACCAGAGATCTCGCAGAGGTCTCCGTAATACTTGGTATGTCACTAATTGTCAACAACTGGCAGGCTGTGGTTCTGGAATCCTGGGATGCATACTTGAATCTGTGATGGATGTTTATAACCGCCGGAATGTGTCTTCAATCATCGCAGAAACGCCTGCGCGCAGGGCTGTCGGTTGTGCAATGTAAGACATGACTGACGTGTTTCTAACGATGGGCACTTGTGCCAATATTTATTATTGTTCTGGTAACATTTACTATTTTGGAGAGTTTGTTGTTCTGTTTTAAGAAATAACAATTTGAGGGGTTTTTGTTGTTGTTGCTGTTTTTTAGGAAGTAGCCCAAATCCTCTTTCCTTTAGTTTTGGAGCAAGGCAGCATCTGGGGACATATGGTTTGAGCTTCCTGGAAAAGAAACTTTCCTTCCTTATTTTGTTTAGATGCATTCTTTACCCCTAGTGAAACCAAGACGAGATTAGTAAGTGGAATTTTATTTCCTTGGGACTTATCTACATGGGAGCATCAATCTCGTTAGAGCCACAGAAGGGCTAATGGAATGTAACACATGAACGCCTTCTGATCATGACCTAGCAATTCTCACCTAGGAACTGCACATACCATTTTCAGTACTATCTGCATTCAGGCTTGCTTCAACCTGCTAGTATTTAGGTGTCCAAAATTAGTTATTCATGAGCAAAACCAAATATTTTTATTTGCATACCAGTGCCTCAGATCTGTAACTGTCCATATTGGCCGGTCTTTTAAATAATTCCTCTGTAACATCTCCAGCAACTCTTGTTACTCAAAGCAAAGCAGTTACCTTGGCTTCCTTACAGGGATTTAACCCTAATTCCAAGGGAAACAGACCAGGTTTTCAAAAAGCCAAACAGTCCTTGGCTCCTTAGTTGCTCATGAAAGTACAATTATCATCAACAAAAAATATACTTTCTGGTTGTTACCAAGGACTTGTCCTCAGTGTTCTGTGATTGTCTTGGGCTCAAAGCCTCTGGGTGTATAGGCAGGGCCAGTGCCAGCACTGGCCTGAGATCCACAATGCATCCTCTTGGCATCTCAGTGTTCCTGTTTATGAAGTTGGGCAGTTTTATCCCTTAGAGATACTCTACCAAGTATAGCAGGTCTTCTAATAAGGTCCCTTTGTTCAATGTCATTTTCGTTATTATGTTGATGACAAAAAAAAAAAAAAAAGATTCCCGGCCAAGGCCACTGTCTATGTGGAGTCTGCATGTTGAACCCACGTCTGCATGGGTTTTCTCCAAGTACTCTGGTTTCCTCCTACACCCCAAAGACGCGCACGTGAGGTTAACTGGTGTGTCTCTATTGTCCCAGTCTGGGTGAGTGTGGGTGTGTGTGAGTGGCCCTGTGATAGAAGGGTGTCCTGTCCAGGGCGGGTTCCTCCTTGTGCCCTGAGATGCCAGGATAAGGTCCTACCACCTGTGACCCTGAACTGGAATAAGCAAGTTGAAAATTCATTATCTTGTTTTTATTAATCTTTCTTAAATGTATGTATGACTCACATTTATTTCAATGTTTAATATTATAAGTGTTTGGGGTCTTTATTTAGAATTTTGGTGATGCTTCTGCGACCAGAAATATGCTATAGTTACTGAACTCTTGTTTCTATCAATTAGCCTAAAGTAAAATTGGTTTCCTTCTACATCATTTTGCTTAGTCACAGTTTCCAAGAACCTATTGACAATGTTAACTGAGGACTTACTGTACCTCAAGGGAATGTGCTCAAACATTTGGTTTAATAGAATTCTTAGGGAGTGGCAGGGGCCACAATGTGTTACATGAGACTTCATAGCAGGCTTCAAGCCCTATTTCCTCAGGGCCCAGGGCAGGACAGGAAGGCTGAAAACAAGCTGTACTACAGGATAACCTGGAACTCAGAGGGTCTGAGAGGGCCTGAGGGGAAGCTTGTAGAGGAGTTAACAGGCTCTGACAAAGACCTCCATTCTAAGACATTAGAAAGAGCTGTGCACCAGAAGGCGCAATTACAACACTCTGAGTCAAACTGTGGCATTACCACAGTTGATGGTTTCCTCACCTGTGCATTGAGTGTTTGGGTATATTCAACAGCCTTTAGAACAGTGGTTCTCAACCTTGGCTGCACATTAGAATCACCTGGGAATCTTTTTCAAATCCTGATTTCTGGGCCTCATCCTCCGGAAATTCTGTTTCTTTGTTATGGGGTGGGGCCACAACATTAGTAACAAAGAAACAGAATTTCCGGAGGATGAGGCCCAGAAATCAGGATTTGAAAAAGATTCCCAGGTGATTCTAATGTGCCGCCAAGGTTGAGAACCTCTGTTCTAAAAACCCACTTCCCCGGTCCCCTTCCAGTTCTCATTTGTGTGATTCTATAATTTATTCTACTCAGAATTACATCCTAGCAGACGATGATAGAGCAAAACTGCCATATAACGGTATAAAAGAGGGGACGTATGACAGTTCACCGTGGCAGATGGCACAAAGGCTAACCAGAAGTGAGGTGAGGAGGTCATTTCCCTGGTCTCCTCTACTGCAGTTAGGAAATCTGGCAGAGATCTGAAAGATCCAGAAGTCTTGCCTTGGGAAATATTCAACCTTCACGTGATAAAGGGTTTTAGCAGCAGCTGAGTTAGGGCTATCTCTACGGCTGGTATAAGGATCCTACCTACCACCCAACCTGGGCAGCAATGGAAGCTTGTTCCTTGTTTGCAGGTGTATGTTTGGGAGCCTCTCTGTGGGCCAGGCATGTGTGCAGAAGCAGGAAGCACAGAGACTGGGCACAAATTGATTTCGCAGCCATGGCCTGGGTTAACGGTTTGGGAGATGGTCTAAAGTGTTTCACGGGACTTGTCTGAAGGTGTCCGTGCTCCTGACACCGAGCCGTCTATATTCACTTCTCCTTCAAGGGTCAAATTTCTCTGACCTTCAAAAGAGGTTTCTGTCTTCCCATGTTGGCTCTCAGAAGAATGTTAGTCCTACTGAGAGGACTTTTAAATATTTGGTTCTTAAGGACTAGACTTTAAGAGACAAGGACGAAGAGCTCTGTGACCAGCTTAGGAAAGACCCTGAAGCAAGAAGTGCAAACCAGACCAAGTGGGACAAGATGTGATAGAAAGGACACCGACTGGACCAGAGCTCCACTGGCGAAGGCATCAAGTCCTTCGTGAGACAGACTGAACCCAAAATAGCTGAACCCACTTTATCTTCATTATGGTTTAGTGGGTGTTCATGGGAAACGGAAAATTGTATAAAGTCCTTACTGGTCACAGGGTGTCTTTTTATCACTCCCACGAAATCCCTTTGTTGTCTTCATACCGACCCTGGGTTAAAAAACAACAAACCTTTTGGGTTTTGTTATAAAGAGATGTATGAATTGGGTGAACATGAGGTGACTATAAAGACAAGATTGTGATGGCCAGAATGGAAAAAATCCAGGCTAGCAGTGCCCATTGGCCACCACCACCCCCTTCAGTACCCAGAATACAGACAGCACTGGGTGTGCTAACACTATCAATACCCACTCACTAGTACATGCATAAAAGAACAGTATACTAAGCAAACAGTGTTTTGTGTACTGTTTGGTGGCAACTGTTTTCCTTTCAGTGACATTTTTCTGAAAAGAAGGCTTTGACAGAAAACACATCAATCTAATTCCTTTCAACCTAAAAGAAATGGAGTTAATTATTACAGTTGTATTGCCATTATCTAACCAACGTGGAGAGTGGAGGAAACTATCTGTTTTGAGCAAAAGTCAGATAAAAGTTATCTTTTCCAATCTACAATGCCCACCCTGGTCTCTGCAGCCCATTTCACCAGGTCAGTGGGCACCTGAAGCCAAGTGAACCTGGAACAGGGATGTCTCCATTTTGTTCTCACATGCCTATGGTATATAAGGGAGAGGTTTTCTTTTGCTTCTGGAATTGGAAGAACTCCAAGATTCAACCCAGGGCATCTTCCTTTTTCTCCCAAATGTATTCCTTGTTTGTTTGTTTGTTTGTTTGTTTAAGGGAAAATGAGAATAGCAAAACCACCTGAAAATTAGCATGAAATGGAAATTCTGATGCCTTCATCTTCGCACATGGCAGCACCAGCATTCCAGGGTAACTACGTACCAGTGCTGTCTGTACCATAGTGATGAAAGAAAGCACTGCTAGATGAACTTTGGTGACTTCTTTTGATTCCACAAAATCTGTTTATTCTCTTGAGCTGGAATAATTCCTGTGGCTTTGTTTGTTTATTGGCAATTGTTTTTCAAAGTTAGAAAAAATGTAGCAAAAAAATGATAAAACAGAAATATTATTCCTTTCCCTGCTATTTACAAGACACTAAAATAAGTTAAAATTTACTCTAACAATACAGAATCCCAAAGTACCATTTCATATGTTTAAAGATATTACCAGTGTGATAGAAATTTATGGGGAACTGGTTTATGGTGTTGTAAACCAAGGCTTTTTTGACCAAGTCATGAACTCATGTTACCAAATAAAACAAAATGTTCAAAAGACAGGATGGAGCCACATATAAAAATGGGACTAAGGATGAGGCTGTATAAATTGGATGCAAAATTAGCTACCCCTACACAGGCCTTTCACTCAGGCTGATCCATGTATGGCCAATACCAATGATTCACTGATATGCAACAATGGGGACTTCTGGTTTATCTTCCCATCTCTCTCACCCCACCCCATCCCATTCTCTTCTGGCTACCTCAGTTGGGCTTCTGATCCTTTGGCTTTGCCCTCTTCTCTGGCTCCCTGCTTGCCCCTTGGACTAGAATGGGACACTGGCCTGGCCTTTAATGCTCTCAGGACTGGCTTGCCCCTGTCTTTGGTTCATCTTTCTCTTGTCTCTCTGAGTAGTCACTTCCCTACTCAGTGCTGGACTCTAGACCTCAAGTTTAGTTTTGGCCATCTGACTGAGCCACATCTGCCCTGCATTAATGTTGAGATGCAATCTGAGAGATGTCCATCCAAACTCCTTTCAAAGAACTTTCCTTGTGTTGTCTCTAGGGACATAAAATATGAAAAACGTCAGAGACAGAAATGGTTTCTAAAAGTCTTAATTTAAAAGGGAGGATATGAGTTAGAGTTCTCCAGAGGAACAGAACCAATAGGATGTATAGGAATTGGCTCACAGAATTTTGGAGACTGAGAAGTCCCAAGACCTGCATTCAGCAAGCTGGAGACCCAGAAGAGCCAAAAGTTTAGTTTTAGTCCAAAAGTCAGCAGGCTTCAGATCCAAGGAGAGCCAATATTTCAATTGAGTCTGAAGGCAGGAAAAAAGAACAGTGTCTCAGCTAAAACAAGCAGGAACAGGAGGGCCTTACTGGAGGGAGGGTCAGCCTTTTTGTTCTATTCAGGTCTTCAATGAATTCTAGGAGGCCCACCCACATTAGGGAGGGCAATCTGCTTTATGCAATCTACTGATTTATGTGGTAATCTCATCCAGAAACACCCGCACAAACACACCCAGAATAATATTTGACCAACTGTCTGGGCACCCATGGCCCAGTCAAGTTGACACATAAAATTATGAAATCAGGAATGATGTCAGAGATAAGAGGAAGCAATGAGACTGCAATGTATCAATCCTGGCTACACATCAGAATCACCTCGGGACTTTAAAAATAGCTTCCCAGGCCCCATCCCAGGCCAATTAGCAGAATCTTTGTAGGGTGGAGCCTGACATGCTTTAAAAGCTCCCCAGATGATTCTGAAGTGTAGTTAAAATTGAGAAGCTCTGGACTAGAAGGAAAGAATACGATAAATGTTCAGATGTCCAGACAAATAATGATGAACAGAAGGAGTTGGTTGCTGATGTTAACCTAGAAAATGAATTTTTTGTAGGTTTTTTTGTTGTTAATCCTCACCTGAGAATATTTTTCCATTGATTTTTAGAGAGAGCAGAAGAGAGAGTGAGAGACAGAGAAACATTGATGTGAGAGAGACACATAGATTGGTCGCCTCCCACACAAGCCTGCAACTGAGGTACATGCCCTTGACTGGAATCAACACCAGGTCCCTTCAGTCTGCAGGCGGACACTCTATCCACTGAACCAAACTGGCCCAAACATATCGAACTCCCGGGTGGCCGGCCGCATTTAAACAAGGCATGCGGACCGCCGGCGGAGACTTTTACATGGTTGGCTTGGAAATTTATTAAAAGGTCAGTACGGTGTTGCACCCCTGATGGAATACCAGCAAATGTCGGTCTCTTCCTCCAAACTCTGCAGGCATCAAGTAGTATTAAAATTTGAGAACCATAGTCATAGCCGGTTTGGCTCAGTGGATAGAGCCTCGGCCTGCAGACCACAAGGTCCGGGGTTTGATACTGATCAAGGGCATGTACCTTCATTGCAAGCTCCTCGGGCCTGGACCCTGGCCCTGGTCAGAGGCAAACCAATACATGTGTTTCTCTCACATTGATATTTCTCTCTGTCTTTCCCTCTCTCTTCCACTCTCCCTAAATAACAAAATAAAAAAAAATCAATGGAAAAATATCCTCAGTTGAGGATTAACAAAAAAACAAAAAAAATAAAATAAAATTTGAGAATCAGAAACACTCTCATTTTACATGTAACCCTATGTATGTTTTCAATAAATAATATATCTCATACTGAACTTCCTTTAGCTATCTTTCTTTTTTTTAAATATTTTTATTGATTTTTTTACAGAGAGGAAGGGAGAGGGATAGAGAGGTAGAAACATCGATGAGAGAGAATCATCAATCAGCTGCCTCCTGCACACTCCCTACTGGGTATGTGCCCGTAACCAAGGTACATGCCCTTGACCGGAATCGAACTTGGGACCCTTCAGTCTGCAGCCCGTAGCTGTCTTTCTTTTAATCACTATCTTGTACCAAAAATTCATGTAGTTCATAAACAGAAAATAAGTTGTCATATTTTGAATGTGGAAAGGAGTGAATGAAGGATTAAACTTGAATTATTCATAGATGTCTCAAAGTTGAAACTCTCCAAGGAATTCAAGTATTGTCAAATATCAATAAAACAAAAAAATGGGAAAATTAAAAGAGAAGAAGAAAAGATATTTAAGGTTAAATCAAATTTCAGAGACAGTAAATAGGTCTAAACTCATTCATGTGTACAGAAATCCTTAAGGAATAATTTTGCCACAACTTATTTCACACTAAAATAGGGGTTAAAATGCCTGACTCCAGACATCATTGTGGTCCACAATTATCAGCTTATTAATCTTACATAGGTCAATGTTTTTCACAACTGAAAGAATATTATCTGGATATTATGCCTGAAGATAAATGTTTAGGCTCTAAAAGATATGCCTCCGTCCCCCAAAATACAAGTGTTCTTAGAAAGAGTGCCAAAGAGTTGCTTTCCTTACAATTTTGTATGTATTTATTCACTTATGGAATCAGCCTATTATGTCATGGGCACACTTTATATAGGAATACTGAACATAGTAACATTGTGGGCTCGTTCACTAATTTGCTCCAAAAGGTAGTTATTCATTTCCTACTGTAAGTATAGGGCTCCCCTCTGTGCAGTTATAACTACATGTCTACACATAACTAAAAAAAGAAAAAAATGAATAAATTTTGCCTGACTTAAAATTGATTTGGAGTGGCATGGGATTTACTAGTTATGAACATGCAAAAGAAGCAGGAAAGACAATCTCTGTGCTAGCTGAGTTCACAAGATGACTGAAGCATGTGGTAGGAGAAAAATGTGGGCACAACTGGCCTCAAATCCTGGCTCTGCCAATTACTAGCTGTGTGATCTGGAACAAGTTACTTAATTTCTCTGTACTTCAGTTCTCACCTCTGTAAATCAGGGTTAATAACACCCTCTCTGTAATGTTATTCTGAGGATTAGGTGAAATTATGCATAAAGTGCCAAGCATATGGTAGACACTTTTCCTCTTACATAAATCCTCAAAACAAATGTTTCCTGCAGGTGGTTTGGTGTCCTTCTGGTTTAAGCGGTGCCTCATGTTCATAAAACCTTGAGCCTATAAAACCAAGCTGATTAAAATTAAAGCTCCAGGACTTCCACTTCCAGGAAGTGGACACACTTTCCCCCATTTCTCTGCTAAGTATAACTAAAACCCTGGACATCAGATCTAGAACAAACATGAGACTCTGAAAGGTGAAGAGAAGAATGCAGACGAGCTAGAGATCTCAGGACCCATGAAACAACACGGTGAGGTGTTCTTATTTCTTTTTGTCTCATGTATCCCACACTTAGACTTGAAGAAGCCAGCAACCTGGGTACAGACAAAAGATGAAAAAAGTATCCCCAAAAGCATGTTCTCTCAAGGGAAGAGGCAGCCTAACAAGATCATCAACTTTTAAATAAATAATGCTGTGCTACAGCCAAATGCCACACGAAAAATTGTGAACCAACTTCCACCCGTGCCAGCAAAGCCGAGGTGGGGAGCCTGGAGGTCCACCCTCATAAAGCTGTAATGAGGTGACTCAACATCCGCACTGGGGTGGTGTCAGAGAACGCCTAGTGGAGAATCAGGACTTTCACCACAACCTAGCAATAACAAGGCCAACCCCACTGCGGTGTTAAAGGAGACCAGGTGGAGAGCTGGAACTTGCACCCCTGCCCAGAAATGATGCTTAATAGGGAGCATGATGATAACTAGCAATAATGACACCCCTCAAGTGTCAGTGAAGGCCAAGTGGGGGACCTGGACTTTTGTCTCCGCCTAAGCAGCAATGAGGCAGTGCCCTCCCCTTCTCTGCCAAAGTTCTTTAAAAAACTCAACAGCAAAAAAATCAAGTGATCCAATTAGAGCATGGGCAAAAGACATGAAGAGACATGTCACCAAAGAAGATAGACAGATGGCAAATAAGCAAATGAAAAGATATCTAACATCATCATCATTCGAGTAATAAAATTAAAACCACCATACACCTATCGGAATAGCTAAAATAAAATAAAAATAGTAACACCACCAAATGCTGGTGAGGACATGGAGAAACCAGATCACTCATACATTGCTGGTGGGAGTGTAAAATGGTGCAGCCAAATCGTCTGGCAGTTTCTTAAACAGCTAAACATACAACAATTCTATCCCCCAGCAATAATTGTAGTCCTGGGCATTTATCCTAGAGAGAGGAAGATGTATGTTCACCCAAAAATCTGTATACAAATGTCTATATTAGCTTTATTCATAATACGCTCAAACTGGAAACAACCCAGATGTCCTTCAATGGATGAATGGTAAAACAAATTGTGATATATCTGTGCCATGGAATACTACTCACCAATAAAAATTATATTCAGTACGGAGGGAAAAGACAACCAAGAAATACAACATTTCGTTTATACAACATTCTTAAATGACAAAATGATAGAAATGGGCAAGAGATTAGAGAAGGTGGAGGGGAGGGAAGTTAGTGAAGCTCTCTATATAAGGAAAACATGCAGGAACCTTGTGATAATAAACAATTTTTTGTATCTTGATTCTACCAATGCCAATATCCTGGTGGTGATATCATACTATATATAGTTCTGCAAGATTTTACCATTGGAGGAAACTGGGTAAAGGGCACACGGGATCAATCTGTATTATTTCTTTCAACTGCATGTGAATGAATGTACAATGATTTCAAAACAAATTTTAATTGAATGCTCCAGAGGGGACTTGCAAACTAGTAGAAGAAAGTAAGCAAAATAAAACAAGCAAACTGAAACCAAACTGTTATGGAAACACAAACCTTTAAAGATAGAAGAGTCCTTAACTATCAACTTGTTTGATTTCTTAATCTGAATTTGGGAATTGGAGGTCTAGAAGTGGAGCGACTTGCCCGAGAACAGACTTGAGACCTGGGATTCTGACCTCCAGTCTTGGACCCAGACATCCAGCCTGCAGGCCGCAGCAAACAGATGTACTCACTACCCTCTAGTTCCCTAGGAGGGAATGCAGAAACTACTTCATTATCTGAGCACAGGATATTTCACATGGATTATTTCACTGCTTTGCACCTAGTAAAGCTACTGTCACAAAGATGAGAGAGTAGCCTTGATTTTCAAAGGTTGAATTCAACATGTATTTGTACAACCTTGGAACAAAGTGATTACTTATGATAATTCCTCTAGAATGACATACACTGTAGAGACAAGATGAGGGCAATAGTCATTGGCATGAAGCTTTATAGTTTATTAACACTTGGAGTGGGGGAAACGAGTTAAGTCGGCTCGCGTGAATTGCGCGTACTCCGCGGGAGCCGTCTTTAACTCGGTTCATATAGATTTGCGGTGGAGTGCGGGAAACGTGTAAACTCGGGCCGATTGTAACTGCGTATTACCAAATATTTGTTTGTAATCTACCCTTTTGGTGGATGGAACAAAACCAAAAGACAGAGCCATCTTATATTTTGGCGGGAAATTCACCCCACACCGGAGTGTTAACACTTATATTTCCTTATGTTATTTGATCATAGCCATGATTCTGTGTGATGTATTACTGCCATCTCCATTTTATAGACAAGGCATCTAAGGCTCTCAAGAAAGCTAAATGACCAACCAACCCAAAGTCAGAAAATTAGTAAATAGCAGAACGAGAGCTGCTACCGAGGTTTTCTATCTTCTGGCACTGCTGCCTTTTCCTCGTATTGTTGTGATATTCTGATACTGACCTAGAGAGAAGAGAGTAGCTAAATCACTATAATTCCTGGCTGTGAATTGCACTCTCCAGCCACAAAGTTAGGCCTAACCCTACCACCCCGTCCCAGACCTTCTCTGCACTGCCAAACATTTGCGCAACATACTCTTATATTTTGTGGCTAACTGAATTAAAATTATTTGTAGGACTGTCTTATACTAATCTTTGTATCCCCTATAATAGATATCCATGGAAGTGACTTATTTGTACAAGTTGCCTCTATTGTCCTACACATACACTGGGGCTGTCTTATCTGGTGCTTCTTTGAAATGTAAAGGCTTCTGAATTTAGACATCTAGAAGCTCCTATAAGGCACTGGCAAGCAGGTCTGTGCCACCAGAGAAAAGGAACTGGCTTGTTGGGAACTAAGGAATTGAATAAACGCACAGCTTTTCTGACTAAATGTACAATAACATGAGGTTCATTCATTTGCCTGTCACAGTGACATATGAACCAAATTACAATGCAATTCATGTCTGTCTTTCTTCAATTATTCAATCCTGTGATATCAAATATGTTAGAGGCTTAAAGTACGTCAGACTGAAGTAAAACAAATGAGAAATGAGAATCAATAGCACTATTCCTGGTCAGGCTACTGATTTTCACTGCCCTCAAATGAATTATCATCATGCTAGTAGATGGGGGTGAAATATTTGTGGAGAGATGACTTTTAAACCTCTTTGTCTGGATCCTCCAGTTTCTATTTTCTTCAAGAAACCCAAAGGCCCAACAGATCGAAATTCAAGCCTGACATGTTACGTGTGTTGAACCACAAAAAATTTCATTTTGGGAACTGTTCCATCAAAATGCAAGAGCAAACTGAAAACAGCAAAGACCAGCCAGGAACATTTAGTGAAGTACTTATCACATGCTGACTGTTGTAGGTGATTGAAACATTAAACAGAACTGGGTTCTATGAGATTATCTGATGTGGAGGAAAGAAAGAAGACAAAGATGAGTCAGGCCAGGAGAGATGTATAGGCCAGTCACTGCCAGGCCTTTCTAAATGTTCTCTCAACATTTAGGTTAAATGTCTCATTTTTATAGAGAAATCCCACTACTTATTGAAGGTGGTGTCTGTGCCTCCTCTCTGGTGGGGAACCTCTTCCACCAAGAGCAGGGAGGTCAGATCAAGTTTCCATCCACACGATGAGACTCTGAGACTCTTCTAGGCCCGACTGTGCTCCCTCACAAGGCAGGTACACTGTTCATGTGCGTCTCTGGAGGGGTGGTGAGGAAGCACCAGTTCCAGGGGATATTGAGGTCTGATAGGTCTCTGTACTTAAAAGGTGGTGTTTTTTTAAAGTAATATTAAAGAGGAGACCTGTCTTGCTGTGCATTCTGGACAGCATGAGATGAAGTTTGGCAAACTAAGGGGGAGAGAGGGGGTAGAAAAAGAGGAAGTGGGGGGGAAGAAATTCCAGGCAGAGGGTTCAGAACGTACAAGAGCATGGCTGTGTGAGAAAGCATGCCAGGTTTAAAGAACAGCAGTCTCTAAGAGTGATTTATTCATTTTATATGTATTTGTTGAGCACCTGGACCAGCCATTGTTCTAAGGGTTATAATGGTTCCCGACCTAGACAAGGTCCCTACCCCTATAGATTTGCCTCTGACATGGGCATAAAGGGGTAAAGAGGAGACATACACTAAACAAATAAAGTAACATAAAACTATCAGACAGTTATCAGTACTATGCAGAGAATCAAAGTGGCTGCTTTTAGAATGGGTCCTCAGGGAAGGCAGGGGTGATTATTAAATGGAGATCTGAGTGACAAGCAGTCAGTCATACCAAGAACACTGGAGACAGAGAGTAGCTAGTGCAAAGGTTCTAATGCAAGAAGGAGCTTGAGAGGAGAAAGCGGGCCAGCGTGGAAGTGGGGAAGGAATGTGGAGCTAGGAAATGTGTCCTGTAGCCAATAGCAGAGATACTGCTTACATCTAAATGGAAAAATGAAAGAATTTCTTAATGTGGCTTCTGCCTCAACAAAATTCCAAATAATTTTTCCTGGTTTTTGTGACATCTATAGATGTGAGATACTGATCTACCCAAATTATTGCCTGTCCTCTTCACCATTAGCCTGGCTCCCCTTCCCCCAGAACATGGCCACAGATGAGCCATGTTACCAAGGCCATTGTCAACATGTCTGTCCAGTGACGTGAGCAGAGACCCTTCTTGCCTTACTTTCTGGCCAGGAAGAAATGATGGTGGAAAGCAAACATGGTAGAGGTGCTGAAATGCTGGAGCCAAGTTCATTACTATCAGCATCAGAAGCATGATTTAAAAAGGAGAAATTTCATTTCTAAGGCCTGTTGCTGTCAGCAAGTTCCATGAAACACTGGCCATTGCTGTAGCAACTGATTTCACAAGCATCAGGAGAAATCCTAACAGTATATTAGTTGTCCCTGGAGACAGAGCTGAAACTTCCTGCGATTAGAGTGTTCCCCATTTCCTCTAATGATGCCGGCGCTACCCTGACCTTTTTCCTTTCTCCAACCACTCTGGCTTATTCAGTCTTCTGAGGCCCCCATTTTTGTCCCTGAAGAAGATGGGTCCTACCCTATATAACCAAGCCATTTGTATGCAGTTCTGAACTTTCAAGGCCAAGAAACTGGGGGCTGGGGATGAAGAAATGGGGGAGAAGGGTCAGACAGCAAGAATCACAGGGTTCAGAGTTTGAAGTTCTGGGCTTGGGCACCAGCAATACCAGTTAGCCATGTGATCCTTAAGCAACTTACTTAACCTCTCTGTACTTCTGTTTCCCCATCTGAAAAATGGTGCTGTTAACAATACCCCTCTCTCATGAAATCAGCAGGTGGAACAAAGTAATAGGTGTGAAAATACCTTGAAAGTAAAAGATCCACACAAACACCTGTAGGAGATAAACATCCAAAATAACGATTATGTTTTAAAAGTCTATCATGGTCTTCAGCTTATATTAAGGAATTCACCTTATAGTAAGGAATTCATGGAGGCCATCCCTGGAAATATACAGCTAATCTATTCTGCTCTGACCTCTGCCACCATTAGTAGCCATGTGATCTGGGACACTTAACCATTCAGAGCTCAGCTTCCTCACTGACAGAACAAAGATAATAATACCCAAGAGTTGATGTAGGGATCAGATATTATACAAGCATTCCTCAGAGATATGGCAGGTTTGGCGCCAGCGCATTGCAAATAAAGCGAGTATCGCAATAAAGCCAGTCATATTTTTTGACAGTGGAGGGGCCTGCCTTCAATTTGTAAAAAAATGCAACATCTGTGAATCTTAATAAAATGAGGTGCAATAAAATGAGGGTTGCGTGAATCTGAAAATTCTTTGGAAAAGATCTAATAAATGTAGAAATATACATTTGAATATCCTCATATTTTTAGATCAGTGGTTCTCAACCTTCCTAATGCCGTGACCCTTTAATACAGTTCCTCATGTTGTGGTGACCCCCAACCATAAAATTATTTTCGTTGCTACTTCATAACTGTAATTTTGCTACTGTAAACAATATGTAATTATATATGTGTTTTCCGATGGTCTCAGGCGACCCCTGTGAAAGGGTCCTTCGACCCCCAAAGGGGTCGCGACCCACAGGTTGAGAACCGCTGTTTTAGATCATTGTGGAGTCATAATTTGAGTTTGAGGTCAAAATTTTTCCATCAAAAGTTTGCCATCAACAATCTTTATATGGAAAGAACTCTGAAATGAACTTCAGTTGAAGATCTACCTTTTCAAGGAAGGTGCAGGGTGAGATAAAAATAATCCCCTTTTTGTAGATATGCTAAATGCCTGTGGTAAATTAAAAATGACCACAGATTCTTTGCATTCCTCCCACTGAGAGGTGAAGTCTATAATCCCTTCCCTTGAATCTGCAGGGTCGGGGTAAGGGTGTCCCTGAAAACATTACCAACAGAACATGGCAGAAAGGAAGTTGCCATGTCAACTTCCAAGCTAAGCCTTGGACTTCTACCTCCTGACTCTTGAAGACTTGTTCGTGGAGCCCTGAGCCACTATGTAAGAAGTCTCACTACCCTGAGGCTTCCATGTTATGAAGAAGCCCAAGCTGGTCATTTGGAGAGACCATAGGAAAGAGTTGCTTATCTACCCATAGGGACTTCTAGTTCTCAGCCATTCCTGTCACCCCAGCCGAGCCCCAGGATGGTAGTGCAGAGGTGAGCTGTACCTACTGTCTGAATCCTTAACTCACAGGTTCCAGAGATATAAGAATAATAAACTGCTTTAAGCCACAACATTTTAGAGTAGTTGGTTTCTCAGCAATAAACAACTAGAAAATCACCCAAACATGAAATGATAAAATATTTATGGAAATTTATAAGACTGTGTCACTGAAATAAAATTTCAGCCCAAAGTTGCTTCAGTGTCAGAACAGGAAAACATTTTCCTATGGCTAGCTGCTAGTTAGTGTCTGAGAAATTATGGCAAATTGGAATGATTTCTCAGTACTTCCAAGTACACTGAAATAGGGGAAAGCCTCGTTAAGTTTTGTAAAGCAACAAAATCTATAGAAGCTAAATCTCTTCTGCAAAATACAACAGAAAAAGTCTAAAATTCTAATAGAAACCCTCAAAAAGTTTTGGGGTGAGGGGAAGAGATTCTGGATTACCCCCAAGGTCCAGGTTAAACTCATTATTAGATGATAACTTAAAGACTGTATAAATACAGTACCATTTATTCAAAATCATGTAGACCACTAAAGACAAATTACTCCTAGAACACATTTGGCAAATAATTGTGCAACTCCACAAGAGATAATTTTAAAAGATTCAGACAAACAAATATGCTAAACTCATTTGCATTGTACATAATTTAAATTGTCTGTATATTATGATGTTTTGACATCTTAAAAAAAACCTTTCTAGCTGGAGAGAGACTGCTCCTCCTGGGGCTGGCCAATTCTTAGATAGCAAAGGGACCTGCTGTGCGCATGCCTTTAAGATGCAATCTAACCATTCCAGACCTCCTCTATCTGGTCCTTACACCCCAGGAGGCAATATTTCTCTATCTTTATCATCCCAGGACCAGGTACCAGGCAACTAGAGATCACCCTATAGCCCAAAGCCCTCTGAAATTATTCAAACTAGTGGATCCTAGACTATTCTGTCATGCCTTGCCTTTCCCCACCGAAATCCCAATAAAGGCCATGGCCTTGTTTGACCATACCATAGCCAACGTGGGCATTCTTAGAACACCACTCATGGGGTTACATGTTCAAAGACTTAGCTGAAGTCAACACTAGCTGGTGGGGGTTTGGGGTGGGTCAGGTGAGGCTCGTTTACTGACCGTGGGAGTATACAGAGGCTTTTCTCTGCTTCCTGACTGGAGCCCTCATGTCTGCAGGCTGGTTTGCAGGTGCAGAGGGGTCAGCATGTCTCCCATCATGGTTAGAAAACTACCCAGAAAACCTGTACTGTGAAGGGAGGACAGAGATGTCATCTCATTATAAAGGAAAAGAGGCGAGGAAGCACAGGAAAAGAGAATCTCAGCTACTTAATCCCCAAATTCTGTTTCTCGTGTAGCCTAGCAGAAGAAAAGTTGTGTGGCTTTCTAAGTACCCACTTCAGTTAGTTCTTATAAGTAAAATATCGAAATGGTTGTGTAGTTTTAGAAAGCATACAAAGGTTTAAGTTGAAATGGGCTACATAGCTTCTGAAAGTGAAGCCTGTCTCTATTGCTGAGTTAGGAAAACTACGTTAAAAAAGGTGATAAGCATATACTTCAATAGAAATACAAGATGAAATTCAACCTTCTTGCCTGGTGATATAAACCAAATATGGATTATTAATCATCCATGTTAGCAGGAAGCAGATGGCAAAAAATATACAAAGGTGTGACCCACTTCTATCTTTTTCTTTTTAGCTTTCTTTTTTCCCCCCAATATATATTTTTATTAATTTCAGAGAGGAAGGGAGAGGGATAGAGAGATAGAAACATCAATGATGAGAGAGAATCATTTATTGGCTACCTCCTGCATGCCCTCCACTGGGGATCAAGCCCACAACCGGGGCATGTGCCCTGACTGGGAATCGAACCATGGCCTCCTAGGTCCACAGGTCCACACTCAACCACTGAGCCACGCAGGCCGGGCACTCACTTCTATCTTAAAATGCTTTATTATTCTCTACTATGAGCAGAAGTCAGGCTTTATATCTTCTAAACGTGCAAGCAGAGTATCTTTATTTTTCTCTGAGAAAGGCTATAGAGAAAACAAACGAATTGAGGTCTTTCATCCCTTTACAGATCTTCTGTTTGTCTCCTGCTGGTAGGCTGCTGAAGCAGGAGGCAAACATGAATGACTCAATGGAATGTAGGAGAAATTTGGAGGTGTAATTAAAAGAATTACATGTCTGCCTTTTGGTGCCTTTAATTTAGGAAGTCAGTGGCTTAAATCACCTACTTCACAGCATGAGTAATGCATAGAAGTCTGTGCTGTGGCCACATTTAAAAGAACTCTGCCACCCAGACTGAAGCTGAGTAGCACTTTCGTCACTTGATCAAAATACTGAAGTTATTCCTGATTGCCTACGGTAGCCACTGGGATTTTTCTACCAGCTTCTTCAAACAGACGCCAAGCTGCCGTTCAAGCATTTTAAATATCGTCAACTCATTTCCTTCATAAGGGACCAAGAAAGGGTTTCATGCATTTGGGTCATAACAGCTGGACTGGGGTTAAACATTCTCTCATCATGTCAATTTTTGGACATGAAGCTACAGGGAAGTTCCATCTCAGT
Source organism: Myotis lucifugus (assembly GCF_000147115.1). Classification (NCBI taxonomy): domain Eukaryota; kingdom Metazoa; phylum Chordata; class Mammalia; order Chiroptera; family Vespertilionidae; genus Myotis; species Myotis lucifugus. Next base: position 56,417 of record NW_005872171.1, read on the forward strand.
GATGGCGAACCTATGACACGTGTGTCAGAGGTGACACGCGAACTCATTTTTTGGTTGATTTTTCTTTGTTAAATGGCATTTAAATATATAAAATAAATATCAAAAATATAAGTCTTTGTTTTACTATGGTTGCAAATATCAAAAAATTTCTATATGTGACACGGCACCAGAGTTAAGTTAGGGTTTTTCAAAATGCTGACACGCCGAGCTCAAAAGGTTCGCCATCACTGGTCTATCTGGTCAACGCAGGCAATTCACTGGTGATTGAGCCACCAGATTGCTGTCTCCTTTCCAGAATGGTCTCATTAGTTCTTCAGATGATCTAGCAAACCATCTGGTGCTTGAATATGGCTGTGAGTACAAAGGCCTTCCAGCCCATATGCCTGTCCAGCCCTATCAGGTGAGCAGGTCACCAGGGTAGTGGCCTTCTTATCAGGCCACTGGACTTTTTTTCAAGCAAGAAATAAACCCACAAGGACATGTACGATAAGGACTGTGTTACTTGCCAATGGCAGTTAAGCAGCTAGTTTGGCACAGTTTTGTTTTTAAAAGTGAAGAATATGCAGTTTGGCAATGGTAACCCAAAACTATTCCTTTATTTCTAATGGCCTCTTCTAGTGAGAGATCTAGATGATGTTCTCTTTTTCCTAAATCTTCAGTTCAGTTTTCTTATCATCATTCCACCTCTAACTCTTTCAAAGCCAAATTTTTTAGTATAATTTGTATGCCACTCTATTGACTGCTTCACCTATGTGTTTAACATTGACTGAATGTTCACTAAGTGTCAGACGCTGTGTTAAGAATTGGAGATCTACAAAGCATACTCACTATAAGAACATTTCAAAAAAGAGAAATATGTAAGGTAAAATGTGAAAGTTCCCTTTATATTTCACGATTTTACTTCACTCTCTAGAGAGAACTACTATTAGTAATCTATATTTTCCATAGCTAAAAAAATAAAAATGCATATATATGTGCACACACTTATACACACACAGCCTATGTATTATATTCTAAGTATGTACCATGGAGATGTGGTGTGTGTTCATGTACTGTTTTAGATAGGGAAGTCATGAGGTTAAGAAGTATACATTATTGAAAATTATACTAAATGTTCTTTTTAAATTCTCACTCTGATCTTTTTGTTTATACAAATTTATCAGAGTTTTCAAAAAGAAGACACCATTGCACTCACAGCCAGCCATCCCAGCGGCTTTTGCTTTGTAAATATTCTTCTCACTCATTCATTCAAAAAATATTTATTGGGCCTAGAGTAGACCATCTTCCAGACACTGTGCTAAGCAGGAGTACAAAAATGAAGACGTAGCCTTACCCTCAAGTCCAAAATACATTAAAATAAACACATGTGCTATTTTTCCAAATACAATTTTTATTTTTTTTAGAAAATAACCTCAAAAATCCTTTTGGTTATAAACAGTTTTTAAAATTGTATAAACTATCAGGTGCTATAATAATAGTTTTCAAATATCAGCCTTCCCAGGTAACAAGACATAACAACTCGGTATCAATGCATGTCTCCCCAGAAGAACCTTAAGAAGTGACTTTTCAAAGTAACTTGAGAAATTTTGGGCAGCTTTCGCATCAGACTGGCCACACACACACAGGGCTGGCTTGATGTAAGAACAGTTTGGGAGCTCTGTTTTCCACTGTTTATAACTGAGACTGGCTCAGTCAGAATGTGCTGATGTGGCCCCTGGTTCAGGAGCAGGGCAAGAAGTGACCCAAGAGACCCGTCTCTCCTCCCCAGGAGATAGTTATGCAGGTTGAGAGCTGAGGAGTTCACTTGTTAACAAGCTTTAGTGCCATCCTTTCCCTCTCGTCTTAGTAGAAGACATTATATATATATATCTGATTTTTTTACAGAGAGGAAGGGAGAGGGATAGAGAGTTAGAAACATCGATGAGAGAGAAACATCGACCCGCTGCCTCCTTGCTCACCGCCTACTGGGGATGTGCCCGCAACCAAGGTACATGCCCTTGACTGGACACCGCCTACTGGGGATGTGCCCGCAACCAAGGTACATGCCCTTGACCGGAATTGAACCTGGGACCCTTCAGTCCTCAGGCCGACGCTCTATCCACTGAGCCAAACCGGTTAGGGCAGAAGACATTCTTTTGCTCCTTTTTCCAATTGGGAAGAAAAAGAAAGTGACTTAGGAATGTGCTACAGATGGGCTTTTATAGCTGCCACTAACTCAGTTTTAAGAACAGCATCTTCTAGTGAGAGAAAAATTATACAACAAATGTCCCTGATCATTTTTCTATGTAGAGTGAAAGCCCAGTTGTAAATTACACTGAATACTTAAATCATGGCATGACCTACAAGTGACCTTTTGCCTTCCATCAGTCCAGCCAGCCTGGTGACTCCTCCCACCCCACCACCGTCACCATGGATACTGTATTACAGAAGGAGTGAAGGTTGTAGCAGGACTAACGTAACCCACAGGCCCGTCTCCATCCCGGCCCTCTGCTCAAATGAACATTAAGCAGTATATAATTCAGAAAGGGGGGAAATGCGGTCATAGCTTTTGCCCCCACACTGCTATGAAATTCCAGGCTTTTATGTGCAGGAAGCTCCATGTTGATCTTGGCCTTCCCCTGGGTTAAAAATCTTGTTTAAATGTTGCAGCCTTAGAATAGTCTTTGAGGTTTTTCTATGTTATTTTATAAAAGGCTTCTGCCTGATTATTTACAGATGCTGTCTCTGAGAAAGCTGAAAATAGTCTCACTATGAATGCTGAAATCTGGACTCGGGCTTCCTTTACCATGTTATGGTGAACAGTTCAACAGCACTCAAGCCCAAAGGTTGGCCTGCTCACCCAGCTTTTAAATGGGGTTCCTGTCAGTGTCTCTGGCATTGAGATTTCTGCTGACCTGACCTCAGCCTGCCAAGGAGTCATTCATCAATGTACTCATTCAACATATACCTGTTGAGCCCTACTGTGCGTCAGGTCTTCTGCCAGGGGCTGGGCACATGCAGATGAAAACCAGGGCTCTGTCTTTGAGAAGCTCAGCCTAAGGAGAGGCAGTAAATCACCAACAACTAGCAGACAGTGTAGCAAACGCTGTCACAGATAAGCAGGGTATGTAGGGGACCCCTCACAGGGCACAGGGAATGAGACGAGGTAAGCAGGGAGGCCAGCTCAGTTACTCAAGCTCCCTTACTCATAACAAACAAGGTAGGACAATCAAGGTGTGGTTCCCTTGTCTGTTTTTTTTCCTTTTTCAAATCAGAATCAGGATTCCACCTTTTGAGGGGCAAAATCTGTAATATTTCAGGTTAAGAGAGACCCATTTTCGTTCTTCAAAATCTCTAAAGAAGAACTTAATGCAATCTTCATCAATGTGTCATAATATTCACCACATTAGGCAGAAAGCTCGTCAGTGTCCATAACAAAATCCTTGAGCTGTTGTGGAAGTTAATTTCTCCTGTACCAGCCTTGGTGAAAATCGGGCCTCTGTGGAAGCATCTGTCCATACTTAGACTCATGCCCCCACCTTCTTATTTCCAGACTAGCGGTCCCAGCCCCTCCCACTCAGGGCTCCTTCATCTCCTCTCAATGCTTTCCGTGTCATGTCCTGGACTCAATCCAAACTCTCCTTATCCCTTCTCAATTACAAAACCCAGAACTGGGCCAGGAAAGGAGTGTGCTGGGCCAAAGATTTCCCTTCCCAATTCCTGCAAATTCCTTAGAGTCTCCACAGGCTGGTTAAATGAGTCTCTTTTTATGTGATAACCAGGGGGAGATTCTGGGATGACAGCACTGGGGGGAGAGGTTGAGGAGAGTAAAATACAGTCCTTACAGGTTTAATTAGGGACACGGCCCCCATGGTCATCAACATTACCATTCCTGACACCACTTACTTCTCTCTGGAGCCATCAGGACATGTGGGTGAATATTGGAGAAGTGCTTTTGGATTAGCAGTAATGCCATAAATCACTGTTACTCAGTTAAAGACTTCTCCATGTGATTTACAACTTGGAGTAATAATGACCTGGTGAGTTAAAGCACTCACCACTCCATCCTGTTCTATGATTTCTTTTTAAAGAAAAATGAACCAAAATTTAAGCTGAGAGCAATAACATAATCACATCTCATTCTGGTATAGCATTTTCTGTTTTACAAAGTACTTTCCTTCATATCACCTTATCTAATTCTCACGATAACCTGGTGCAGTGAATCTTAAATACACTGACTTACAACTAAGAAAATGGAGGCACAAAAGTGGTATGTGACTTGTTCAAGGACACATAGGATACAAAAAAGAATCATCAGTAATAAAAACTGTGTGGGAAGTAACTGTGAAATTTTTTGAAATGGATCAGAATAATTGATGGGAGTTATCAATGAAAAACAAGGTGCCTAGCACACCTGTTCTAGGATACCTGATTCTATGAGGTCTTGTGTGTTTTGTAGTCTTCAGACTACTTTGCAACTTGTAATTTGTAGACATGAAGCAATGTAAATGACTCTTGCCCATAGACATGCAAAGAAACTTTGTCCACTGGAAGCGCAATTGATTTCTCTCTCCTTATGGAAGAAGCCAGCTTTGCATTTACTAAGCCAATTCAGTCATCATTCCTGATTTCCTATGGATATGCCTGCCCTTTGGATTCTCCTTTGAACTAGCTGTAAGATCTTACTGATTCTTTCATTAATTAATGAATTACATAAATCCTTGACACAGGTTCATTTGATATTTGTGTGACAGTCATGATTTTACCTTTTAAAATAATTATCCTTTAACAACAACTAACATTTCTTGGGCACTTAACTATAAGCCTTGACTAAGGGCTTTTCATACATTTAATTCTCACAATCATAAAGTAGGCTCTCTTATTATCCCCATTTTCTAGATAAGAAGACAGAGATTCAGAAAGTTTAAATAACTTACTCAAGGTCCCACAGTCAGTAAGGGAGAGATCACTTCATTCTTGCTTCTCTCTGAGGCCATCGCTGTTGACTTTTTCTTGGGATCTATGCTATCTGAAACTAAATAATTCGCTAGGGCAACAAGGTCCCTGACAGAGGTGGCCATGTGAGCCATTCTCAAGCAGCTGTGGATGGCAGTCTGTGGTTCACACACTATGATGTTCAAATCATTCTCCTTTGTGATGTTGATCAATATCTCACTGACAGACAATTTGGGGTGCGCTGTATATTTTCTGTCTCCCACACAGTGCAAGAAGCCAAGGAAAGATGGTGTTTGGAAACAGCACTGGCCCCACAGTTACAAGATGTGCATTCTTGCCCTGGCTCAGCTACTGACAAGCAATATGACCTTAAGCACTTAACCTTTCTGGTTCTCGTCTGTAAAGTAAGAAAGATTGGGTGGACAGAAGGGTGAAAAGGAGGACAAATCTAGCTGTGTCCACATGCTAACAAAGACAGTGTGCATGAGACAGGTAAGCCTCATATGTGGGTCCCTGCCCTTTGTCATTAAACCTGGGCCTCAAAGGGGTGGTGATGGGGGGGGGGGGTGATACCATTTTAAAACTGGTAAAGAAGCCAGAATCCAGTACACGCAGGTGGAAGTGCTGGGTAGAGCTGTCCTGTTCTCTCAGGCCCAGCCTTTTAAAAGCTTCTTCAATGGATCCCTGAGCAGCCCTTTTGGAAGAAAAGTGAAACTCTATGGCTGGGACTAAAAGGATGCCAAGCCTTTATCTATGTAATTATTAATCCCCAGAGGGGAAAGATCTTGTCTGATTCATCTTTGTGTTTCTCCATCGACTGGCACAGGTCAATGGTGGAATCCTTTCTCAATGCACATTTAATCAAACTGTCACATTGTACACTAAATACCTTACAATTTTGTCAATTATACCTCAATTAAATGGAAAAAACTTTTAAAAACTACACTATAAAACTTTTAAAAAGTATTACAAATCTTGCATTGAATTTCAAAAATAAAATAAAAAATAACCTAAGCAATAAAATTCATGCCTTCCATATCTTTCCAGAACAAGCCAAAGAGGTTGATTTCCAGTTCTCCCATTTTCAGAGAGTAAAGAAATCATATCTTTTTGTTATAGGGCTAAAAGTGAGTAACTGCATCAAATGGATCACAACACATACCATAGATTTCTCAGCAATCTGCTCTTATGGTTAAAAAAGCAACTGTTTTAAAAATTATATCCAATTGATTTGCATAGACACATGTCTGATGAAATTCATTTAAAAAATTACTTTAAATAATTGTTCCCAAAATGACACAGCATTGCATTTAATTCAATAACTAAAACCTGTGTCTTTTTTGAGACTTAAACTAAAAATTATAAACCAATATAGTTTGAGAGAATAATCATTAAGACACCAAATATAATATAATGGCTTTCCATTAAGATTCCATTAACTTCAAGTTTTTCTCCCTTTGGATTCAGTTACATCAGGCCAAGATGAACTGGCCCTAGAGCGGATTCTCTAAGGGATGAATGTAACATTTACTAGGGAACACAAACAGAGTAAAGGAATTTTTTAAAAAGGTATTTTTTAACCAGATGGAAAGTTTTACTTTAAAAATGTCAAAGGTCATTAAATCTCCCTTTTTGGAGGTAATTATAATTTTTTTAACAGGCCAGAGTGAATATTCATAACATACTAGTGAGACTTTTAATTCTTTAAAATGCAGTGGGGAGTAATTTTTCCTGAACAGTAAGGAGGAAAATCCCTCTGAGATCATGAGGCCACAGAATTTGAGACTAAAAATTTGCTCATGTCAAGATGATGTTAGTTAACCATATGCTCTGTATGTGTTTGTGTGTGTTTTCTTAACAAAAGCATTTGGCCTTCTCCCTGGTAATGACACAGATGTCAAAGTATTTAAATCAGTGTTAGAACAATGTGTGCCATACTAAACCATCTCTATAGCTGGCTGATTTGATAGTAAACAATGCAAGCTGTTTTCTCATGCAATTCATTACCAAGACCAGCCAGCAAAGAATATGCACCAGAGTGAAAGGGAAAGTTGGACTGCATGATGGTAGATGTGGATTTGAATGTCTAATTTGAGGCTGTGTGAATTAATGACATCCCAATGAAGAACCAAGAAGGCAGAAGCCCTGCAATCTATGTGAGATCCCCCACAACCCTATCTATCTAATCTAGCACCCTTCACTCTCTAAGCCTTATTGCTCTGATTTTAATTCAAAGTTATCACCATTGCCTGACATCATAGGTTTATTGTTTATTCCTCCATTTTCTGTCTCTCCCAATAGAATGTAAACTGCTTCAGGGAAGCACTCTTTTTTGCTCACCGCTGCATCCCCTGCTTCTAGAATAAGGCCTGGCACATGCAAGTTGCTCAATAAATATTTGGTGAAAGAATAAATAAATCCTTTGGAGAACTGCAGACTCTGTACCTAGATAATTTTGCCCATTAAATACCTCTATTTTGAAAAATTATGTTTTCCAGAGTTCTTTCCTACTTTCTTAACTATAAATCTGTTTCTTATAATTAATTATACATTCATTAAAATTTTATTTATTATAATAAATAGAATAATTTATTACATTTTGAAAAAGAATCCTCTCTTTCACTTACAGTGAATTAAAAATCTCTAAGGTTTTATTTGCACAAACAACTAAGAATATGAGTATTAATGAACAAAGCTAAATTTATAAACTCAAGCTAGCCTATAAAAAGAATTTTTAATTGAAAAGTCCATTTTAAATTATTTTCAACCTTCCTCTACAGCACTACAAAAAATAATCATCATACTGACATAAATCCAACTGAAGAACTGACTATTCTAAGAAAGAGGAGAAACGTTTTACTGTAAAGTCTTTATCATGTGAGAGAACATTTTTAGGACCCCAAGTGAAGAATATAATGAGTAATAAAACTAGTTTTCCTGACAAATATGTTTTGTTAACCCAAGGGGCCAAATTTTAAAAAATATACAACAACCCCTTGCTTATAACCTTCATCAACTCTGCATGTAAATGGCTGTCCACTTTGAATTTAAGTGGGTGGCAACATATAGGAACTATGGCCATACCATGTGGCCTCTTATAGCTGATCAACGTATTTTATTGTGACCTGGCCTACTGATGTGAGATTTGGATCAGTCACCTCACAGTTTGCATCTGTCTTATAATACTAGTACAGTGAAGATTATTCCGGACAAGGATCATCTTATCTATGTTTCTTTTTCTTCTTTTATTAATCCTCACTCAAGGAGACATTTTTATTTATTTTAGAGAGAGAGAGTGGGAGGGTGAGAGG